>NC_073691.1:165458474-165482474 GCF_029784155.1 Uranotaenia lowii | reverse complement strand
GTATTATTCTCTTCAAAAGCTGACATTACGTCGTTTCGGACGGAAGTCTCCCGGGTGGATAAACTTTTCCCATAGATATTCAGCCGCACTTTTGGGCCGGCATTTTTGTCGTTTTATTTTTAGTTCTCAAATCCACCTCCCGAGAAGGACAACGAAACACAGCCTGACAGCCAGCAGCTCTTCAGAAGGATGTCGGATGACGGAAAGAAAAGTGATGAACCGGGTCCAGAACTTCCACCACCAACCAGCTCTCGTCAGCTTCCGCCATCTAGCGAGCTGGACCGGAAGTAGTTCCAAACTGAACTTGCCAGTAACCAAACCGAGAGGGCTTTCGGATGTTTGTCATGTCACATCAAATATGGATGACGGTTGAGTACTTTTCATCATCTGATTTATTGAAACAGTTTATAACACTTTATATAATATGTACATGTAGTTTCTCTGCGTTGTTTCTTTTTTTTCTGTCATGCATGACTGCAATTGGGTTTTTGGATTGAAATTTGTTGGTTTTTCGCTGTTGAAAAGATGGCTAATTTACAGAAGCGGTCTATTCATGCCGCACAAATTCGCTCGCGAGGATGAGTGTGATAATTTACTAGGCTTCATCTTCAAAGTGTATGACGGTTTTGGGAGCCTTTTAAAAAATACTAAAAAAAATCATCAATGGCTTTGGTTGAGCCAATGATTGATGGATTAATTGAATGTTTTATGAGGACTATACAAGTTTTCATCAGCATCGAATCGATTTTTTAATAATCTTTACTGCTTGAAAAACGGTTTATGATTTTTATTTGAATTATGTAGCTGCTAGTTGAAATAGTATCTTCCAATGCTTCAAAGTGATTCATGTTTTCATCAATTTGCAAATTTTATTTGGAAGTCTAATTGAATCCTATCTAAGACCTTTTTTTATTGCGCCTTTCTGTATTCATAATGGAGTAGTTTGAAGTTTTGCAAAAATTTGCGCCTTTAAGTATGCAACAAATATGAATGAAAGAATACGTTTTGCCATAGTATCAAATAAAACTACATACAAACTTTCTTAATCTTAATCTTCAGATTGCGAATCTGAATTCTGGATTTGAATCATAAATTTTGAATTCTGAATTTTAAATTTGAATTATGAATATGAATCTTTATCCCGATCTGATCGCTGAATGTGAATTCCGAATCTGAATTTTAAATATAAACTTTGAATCTGAGTTCATTATTCTGAATTTCAATTCTGTGTCTAAATTCTGAACCTGAATTCTGAATCCTCAATTTAAATTTATAATCTGAACTGTGAAAATGAAATTTCGAAATTGAATTCAAAATCCGAATTTTGAATCTAAATTCTGATAATGAATCAAACGGTTTCATCTTTAGTGTTTAGTTCTTAGATATTCTTGGATCATCTCGGACTCATCCGATAAACACCTTCACGGATAAGAACTTGTCAAAAGAAAAAGAAAAAAAAAACACAAAACAGTGCAATGTGATACAAAAAAAAGGAAAAATAAACTCTGACACCATTAATTTTTATAATTAATTACATGCTTCCCGGATGGTGAAAACTCGGTCATAAATTATTAGCTATACCTTTTTTTTGGGTGCTTCCGAGTTTTTCGTCTCCTCGGGGGTCTCTTATCTAGAAAAGGACCTTCCGAATCGCTGGACTCTTCTTTTCTCCCCTTCCCTCTACACCGGAAAGAAACGACCGGAAAAATACCCTTTTGTTGTCCGGTGCTGTATTCTTATTCCTTAGAGCCACATCCGGGTGATGAAGTCGGAGTTTATAAATCGAAAGTTAGGTTCACTTATCTTCCGTCCCGAAGCTTTAAATAAACTCTTGCGTAAATAAAAGGGGTCATTATACATCTTCTTGTCAAGTTGTCACATGTAGGCTTTAAAAATGGGTTGACAAAACTTGAGTGTTTTACACAGAATTTATTAAATCATAAATTACCAGAATTTAGATTTTTTTAAACAGAGTTATTATTGCAAAAATGTGATTTAAGCCTTTAGCATCGAACAAAAATAAATCGTTGTTCGTCGTACAGTACAATGGTCAAAGGGTGAAACTTCAAAACCAAAACAAAAACGGCCGATCAATTGGGCGAAACTTGCAGGCGTAT
The DNA here is from genome assembly GCF_029784155.1 of Uranotaenia lowii. Taxonomy (NCBI): domain Eukaryota; kingdom Metazoa; phylum Arthropoda; class Insecta; order Diptera; family Culicidae; genus Uranotaenia; species Uranotaenia lowii. The sequence continues at coordinate 165,480,357 of NC_073691.1, read as the reverse complement.
CAGCAATCGAAAACAAAAAAAGGGCGAACTCTAAAATCTCTGAAATGTATACCGTATTTTTTTTCACCTGGAGGCAAACTAGAGGCAACCTAGGTTGGCTCTAACTGCTGTCATCGTGCTCATTTATTGCTCGAGAGGCAACCTAGGTTCGCTCGAAAAACGGACGGAGTCGCCCTGAAAAGAAAGTCAGTTTTGCGAGAAGTTCACCAATACTCTCAACGTTGTTGTCAAAACATTAAACAGCTGTTTTGGGCTGAAAGCAAAACAGTTGAAATAATGAACGGAAAATGATGATTGCCGCGATTTTGAACCTCTCAGCCAAGCAAAATCGTACTATCTGCTGTCCAGTGCAATCCGGACACGAAAAAAGGTAATCCGGATGTGAAGAACCGAATGAAGAAATCTAGAAGGGAGAACAAAATGACAGCTGCATGTAAACATTGCGCTCGTTCTCACGCACACCTACGTATGGAATAACTCGAAACCCGAAAATCGTTTTTTTATTATGACGGTTCCAGAGCCAAATCCGGAATCAAAAAAAAATACGCCATTAGTGAAAAAAAAAATAAAGTTCTTGCTAACCAACGAACAATAAGTGAACATAATGCACCATTTTTTTTTATTTTGTTGAGCAAAAAGTGGTCGATTTTTTTTATAGGATTTGATTAGATGTTCCGAAATTTCAAACGCGTTTTTCTCGTATCGAGCTAAATGCTAGTTTCACACTTATGAAATGTTACGGTGTAGAATTAAACAAAAAAGTCATTGACACATTTATGACCACGAAAATATCAAAGCCGGAAAACACTGAAGTTTGGCAGTTTATATCTCAGAAATCACTGAACCAAATTCTACAAATTCAGTATCTTTGAGCTTTCGAAAGAGTTGTGTTTCATTTTGTTAAACAATATTTCTTTTTTCAATTAAAAATATTTGAGTTATGCTTCTTAGTGTAGCGTACTCGCAGCAAGCGATAAAACAAGATATTTGGTCCGCAATGTGTGAAATATGTTCATACGCGTATTTCGTTAATTTAACTAGATAGACTCTCGGCTTAGCTTATCGAAGACAGTTTATGGTACGAATTGGAACTTTTTTGGGCCCGCATTGATCTCGGTGATCGGAAACTGTACTTGCGTAGAGTGCGTGCAGCCTGATCGTTCTAGTACCTGTTTGTTGCTGAGTCTTTCTCGCGCTGCCCCCCTCAAAGTAAGCTCAATCTGCTCTCCTGAAGATCACATTGATACTTGTTATCGCTAATTTCAACATGCCTAGCTTCTCAGCAAACATTTATGTAGCTTTATTCTTGTGCTGTTTTGATATACGTTCCATATACAATGTACAAGTTTAAAAAAAAATAGCATTTACCTACCAAAGTGGAGGCAATACACAAACATGAATTTCATTTCTTTCTAAAGCGACGAAAAGTATGCCAGTTGAGCGCTATCCGACACCATATTCGTACCTATCGAAAGAATGCAAGAGAGCCCAAGATTTTGGTTTTATAGCTTCAATTAGTTGCCAGCGACAATATATTGCAGTTGTCTCATTGGTCAATAAAACTCGATTCTCATCTGATTTTTAGCCATCTGGATGCAATGCTTGTTGCAGCAGAGTGAATATGACGATGATTCTCCCATTTGAAGCCCACGCAGTAGCATCCTTGGCGATGGGCGAGCTCGCAATCTCGGTATACGATTTCTCATGTGTTAAGCAGAGAAAGCAATAGTCTTCCTCCAATTCCACTCCGATTAGTTGTCATTCTTATGGAAATCTGTGTGAGAGTAAAGAGCAACCTTTATTCTTTTTAGCAGCCAAAAGCTCAATAGGTAATTTCGAAATTATCAAACATGGCGGGCTTTATATCATACTGTAACAATTTTCTCTTTGTACCGTAAATTTATTCCGAAACTTTTATAATTCAATAGGTACATTTATTTGTAAAACTTCATTTTAATTCATCGTCTGTCGTATTCCACGTTTCGACACTGACTGCCCGTTCGTTTCACCTTCATATCCCATCCACGTCATCGCCAGGGCCGCATCCAGGGTGTTACAGCGTCCCCCCTCTAGCAAACGCACCGGCTGCGGAAGTTTGCGACTTGTCCTCCAGCATCCATTTTTCCACAAACGGTTTGATTAAATTGATATGGAACATTCCTCTTAGCTTGGCACTGTCAAGATACTGAAGTTGGTAAACGTCGGGTTGCACTATTTTGACGACACGATATGGCCCCTCGTAAACGTAGAGAAACTTCTTGACGATCGCATCAGCTTCACAGGATACTGGATTAGCTTTGATTAAAACCAAATCCCCTAGTTCGAAAAATATCTTCTGCTCCGGACACTTTTTGTTTCGTAGCTCCGCCTTACGTTTTAACAACACTTTAATTTTTTCATAATCAATCGCCGCTTCCTCATTACTGTTCGGAAACTGGAACAGTTGTTGCACCGCATCTTTTACCGGTTTACCAAATTGGAGTTCATAGGGTGTCAGTCGTGTTGATTCATGATATGCGCAGTTGATCCACATTGAAAACCGGTCAAGATTCTTAGCCCAGGTCTTGTGATTATCTTGGCAGTATGCCCTGCACAATCTAGAAAGCTCTCGCATTGTTCGCTCCACTGGATTGGCTTGAGGGTGACGGACTGACGTGAAGACCAAATTAATGTTCGCCGATTTCAGAGATCTACTCCAATAGTTAGCTGTGAATTGAGTTCCTTGGTCACATAGGACACATTTAGGTTCTCCCAGATGATCAATCCTGCGCATTAATTTTCCCCATAAAACTCGTGCCGTCGCTTTCTTAACTGCGTCAAACGTAACGTACTTCGAAAATACATCGATTGTTACAAACACGTATCGAACTCCCGCTGGTCCAGCAGGTAGTGGTCCAAACAGATCCACGGACCACAATTCATTTGGTTGAGATGGAATGATGCTCCGAGCAGTCCCGGTTAACGTTTTGAGTGCCGGCTTAGATTTTTGACAAACTAAACACCCTCGAATATAGAGCTTGGTATCTCGTCTCATTTTATCCCAGTGCACTGAGCGGTTCAAAGCTTTCAAAGTTTTCTGCAATCCGAAATGTCCCAAGTTATCGTGGAAATAACGTAAAAGCTCGCCGACCATGGATTCAGGAACAGCCACTCTCCAATCCGATTGTCCTGCTAGTCTCACAAATACAACTCCGTCATTTATTTGATATTGGAATTTACCTTGCTCATATTCGCCACAGTGAAGGCTTTCCACAATAGCATGTAGTTTGGCATCAGCGTTCTGAGCGTCAGGAAGTTTTCGCATTATCTTGCGAAACGATATTTCTTCGGTAGCCATACGAGCCAATACTAGCCGTCGATCAGTAGGAGGATTTTTTATTCCAGGTCTGGATTCTGGGAACCTGGAAAGAGCATCAGCCATCTCGTTATCTTTTCCGCGGCAATGCACGATGTCAAAATCGAACTGTTGTAGGTATAGTATCCATCTTGTGAGCCTTCCACTGAGCAGTTGACATCGTCGCAGGAACGTTAACGCCTTGTGATCCGTAAATATCGTGAAATGTCCACCTAGTAGATACTGCCGCCATTTGGTTAATGCCCACACAATGCCGAGCGCCTCCAGTTCAGTGGCCGTGTAGTTTAGCTCCGCTGGTTGTAAAATGCGACTGGCATATGAAATGACCCGTTTATCACCTTGGCCATCCAGTTGGAAGATAATGGCACCTAGTCCACAGTAGGAACTATCAGTCTGGACGCAATAATCCTGATCCTTCATAGGATATTGTAGCGTAGTGAATGTCATGAATAGTTTCTTGGTTTTTTCAAAAGACAACCGTTCATCAGTATTCCACCTCCATTGTACGTTTGATTTCAGTAGGGAATATAGAGGCTTAGCTACACTTGCATAATCAGGAGTGAACCTTGAAACGTAACTTACTAATCCCAGGAAACTCTTAAGTGATCGTGGGTCATTAGGCTCTGGGAAGTTTCGTATGGCAGATAACTTTTCCGGGTCAATAGTAATTCCATTTTTCCCTACAATGTGACCGAGAAATTTGACCGTATCTTTACAGAACTCACTTTTTGACGGACTGATCGTCATTCCTGCCGAGCGCAATTGTGTAAAGAGGGTGCGAAGGTGCATTAAGTGTGCCTTGAAAGTATCTGATCGAATTAGAAGGTCATCCAGATACTTTTCGGTGAAGGCTAAAACTTCTGGTTCCAGCACCACATCCATAGCACGAGAGAAACTCCCGACTGCCGTCGTTATACCGAAAGGCAACACATTAAATACGTAACTTCTGTTGTCAAAAAGGAACCCAGTGTATTTTCGGTGCTCCTTCTTGATGGGAATTTGCCAGCAGAGATGCCATTCTCTACCGAGAAAAACGGAGAACGGAGAAAAAAACACCCCCGTGCGATAGTTGCAAATCACCCGGGTGAGATTTTTCGATCCTCTCCACACATTATTCGCACCCCGGTTTCGAAAGCCACACACACCTTAGTTCAATAGCTCCGGCGTACGACGATTTGTCACTGTAGAGCACCCCGGTGAAAACACAGAACCGACTAGTTGAAGCCACCAAAAAGCAAAGACAAAAACAAACACGACGGTGTGCATAATAATAGCATCAACAAACGATGAATGTTTCGGGCGAGTGGTTCAGCTTCGTATGTGTTGGTAAGCGCAACAAGCCAAGCCAGCTGCCGTCGCTGTCGCTCTCCGTGGTGAAAACATTTTTTCACTGTAGTGTGTGTTAGCTCTGTCGTGTTGATTTACAGATTCTCTACAGAGGTTCGGCTAAAAATCTCTGCGGTGCGTTTCAGAGAATCTCCACCGAGAATCGAAAACCGAGCACGTGGGTGATTCTCGTAAGAGAAATTGCAAGCCTGTTTGCCAGTACGAACTGGTCAGATCAATAAGGGAGAACACTCGGGAGCACTGGAAATTTTGGAGCATTTTTTGGATCTCAGGCGGTTTTTCGTTGTCTCTCTCTAGCACCTTGTTCAGACGCCGTACATCGAAACACACTCGGACTTCACCTGACCGTTTTAGAGTAGTAACGAGAGGGTTTATGTAAGCCGTGGACTCACGAGATATAATACCCCACTCTTCCATTTTATTTATCTGCTTTTTCACACTGTCCAAATGACGGAATGGAATCGGATATTGTTTTTGATTGAACGCCTTGTCATCGAGTACCCGGATCTCATGCTCGTACTTGTCCGTTAGACCTGGTCTTTCCGAAAATATATCCGAAAATTCCTGCAACAGCTGATCAAGCTCGGCCCTCTCCGATTGGCTGAGTACCATTTCGCCAACTAGTGGTGACACACTATCAGTTTGTTCTAGGTTATTGTCCCTCAGGTCATGTTCAACGCAATCTTCTACTGTAACAGCACTTATAGATACTAGCTTGGACATTTTAGGGTCTAAATTAAACGATAATTTTACCCCCACACCGTTAATGGTAAAATCAGCTTCTCTCGTTTCAAAATTTAATTTAGCCTTAAGGAAGTGCAAAGTGTCCATACCAAGTATAAGTGGATTGCACAATTCCTCTACCACAATAAGCGGCACATCAAAAGCGTGTCCTCGAATTTCCAACGAGACAAAAATTTGAGTGGAAACTGTTTTCTTTTTCTTGCCGTAGGCTCCCTGAATCGTCGTTTTTTGGAAAGGGAACACTCCAAAACGTGCTCCACGCGCTTTCAGTTCATCGTATAGCCTTCCATCTATGCAACTTAACTCGCTACCACTATCAATCAATGACATTTTTTTCATTGTGTCGATGGTAACCTCGATGATTGGAGATTTTTCGAATCTCACATTAGGGTTTTGATATTCGTCATCTTGAAGTAGTTCTTTGGATCCCACGAATATATTGGCAACTGAGTGCGACTCGGTATCCTGATCGTCCTCTCCGTCTGCGGTAGTAGTCGTCACACGAACTGCACGATTTGACGTCGCGCCTTCAGCGTTTTGGTTCGCTGGATTTCTCCAACTCCGCGCATTAGTCTGAGGGTTTCCTCCTTCGTTTCGGGATCTCCAAGCTACGTTGTTCCTTTGAAAGTTGTTGTTGTGATAATCTTCCACTTGCAACTGTGAATAAGCTGATTTTATATCTGTGCAAGTGGCAAGTCTAGCAGCGACGTTTTTAGGAAAATGATTGCTGATGTGCATAACCAGTTCAATTTCATTTAGCGCAGAGCTTAGGTAACGAGCTTTTGTAACAAGTCCCAAAAAATAATCAGCCATTTTCGACGGAGTTTTCGATACGTAAGTTCCGAACATTATTTCGTCTCGTACTGTCCTTTGAACTCGACACCCCCAATATTGCTGAATGAAATGGTTACAAAACTGGTCATAATCGTGTAGAAGGTATCCTGCAAGCAAGCTGTAGGACACTACGACAATCAATGGTGTTCGCAGCTACATACTGCCGAATTTCCTCGAGGAACTCTTCGGGGTGTTTTTCCTCCAAATTTCCGTTGAAAGATGGTTTCGGAATATCAATACTTTTCATGGTTACGTTTGGAAAAGTTCCGTACGGTTCTCGTGGTAAATTTGCGGTGTGTGTATTAGCATTCCAAGCTGGTTCAGGGCGTTGCAAAAAAGTGCTGATATCGTTCCATGGATTTTTTCCCGCCAACGGTGCTTCATTTGCTTCTCTCGTTGCTGCTGCTGGAGCGGTTTGGTACTGATGCGTTTTTGGTTATGTTCAACAGCCTCGATCCTGGTTAACAAATTGTTAAGTGTTCCATTGATGTTGGCGAGCATATTTAAAACAGTGTGATCAGGTTGCTGGTTCGTTTGTTCACAGTTGCCGACGGGATCCGGTGGGTTCGAAGGGAGAGTATCCGTTCTGCTTTGTGATGTTCCAGGTGTTACAAACGACGATATGCCAGATGTTAGGTCGTGTATTGTTGCACTTTCTACGTTGACCGGAGATGATTGTCTTCCTATTTGGTCCAGTCCAGGGATTGAAGGTCGCGGAACCACCTTTGGTGCGGGCGGGCGCCCGCTCATACCTCCTCTTGAGTTCGAAGCGAAGTTCCACATAATTCTGGAATTTTTTTCAAGACCAGTAGCTCCAAAAGTATTTTTAGTTTTAAAGGAACGTTACTCACCTTCTTTAGGCTTTCACTAGCCTTGTATTATATCAAATAATAACAGTATTTCAGCGATTTTTATATTAATTTGCGGGTTTAAAACCACGTGGATTTTTTTTTCACAACTTTATTGTTCACTAAACAGTTCTGTTAATTGTTCAATAACCACACTGAGCTGTGTTATACTAAATTTTTTTCAGTAATGGCTTTTATTGGGTTTTATCCCGGTTGAGCCCCCAGATGTAACAATTTTCTCTTTGTACCGTAAATTTATTCCGAAACTTTTATAATTCTTTCTTCTTCTTCTTCTTCTTCTTACACCAACATGGCCAAAACTTGTATGCATCCTGGAAAATGAAAAACTTGCGTTCCTCATTTTTCTTTTCAACATAGTGTCTGATACATGGAACATGCATTGCAGAAACTACTATGGCCAGGCCAACCATGTGATGAAAACGCAAAAAATACAGGAACGAGGGAGGGATGAAGCGTGGAGATCCCTGCCAAACGCTTCTTATAATTAAATAAGTAATAGAGTGCAAATGTATTTGTAAAATTGTAATGAGGAAAATAAAATGGATTGATCTCACCTGAAACTTTCAAAGTTTGACGTCAATTCAAACAGGTAATCACATTTTTTTACGTTTTCACTAAAAATCTTTCTCAGCTCTTCTCAGGTCCTTGTCATAATTTCATTGCTTTCACAGAGCCTTCATTTTCCAGATTCTTCTTACATATCAGCAATCATAGCAAGCCACAAAAAGCTCACATGTTACAACCAGAAAAAATTGAGCTCTGGGTGGTGGGGCAAATTTATGGACACTTAACTTATCACTGACTTGTAACAAATTTTGTCGAAGAAACTATTTGTAAAAAATTTCCGTCACTTTCAGATGCCTTTATTCCTCCTTTTCAAACACTTTTTGGAGGGTTGGCCGTTAACGTGACAGAAGAATCTTGGCCGAATTCGAGCAAAACAATATGAAAAAAAGACTTGTTTAAACAACGGCTGATAGAACTTTTTAAATTTGCTTTCTTAGGAAGTGTAAATAACCGAAACACATAACACTTTTAGAAGGAATAGTTTGTCTCTTCATCAACATAAAAAAAACACTCAAGCTTTTCGAAATTTTTCAACTCCGGTCACCAGCAGCTATCAGCGGAACACTACATTTTTCTATTCCGAAACTTTTATAATTCAATAGGTACATTTATTTGTAAAACTTCATTTTAATTCATCGTCTGTCGTATTCCACGTTTCGACACTGACTGCCCGTTCGTTTCACCTTCATATCCCATCCACGTCATCGCCAGGGCCGCATCCAGGGTGTTACAATACCCGATTTAAACTGACTTCAGAGGACGTTTTATACGATCTTTTCACTATGCAATTGGATTTGCGTGTCGCAACATAATTGTTGTTAAGTTATCATTTCTGAGACGATTTCATGTTGGCTGGGTTAAAAAGGTTCCCTTCCCATAGCGGCTTCTGGTTCCCAGACCCCATGCGCTCCTATTTCTTGGCTCCGTCCAACATCTTCCTGGACTCTTTGAGCACCGTGACTCTTCGCCAGTTCAACAGCTTGGAAAACGAAAACGGCTGTTTGCTAGACATCTGCTTCATCAACGAAGGCTTCAGTAATCCGACTATAGATTTAGCTCCCGCTCCTTTCGTTAAAGTTGTTTTTTATCACCAAGGTTCAACAAAGCGCACTCATTTAGCCACGCACAGCACATGCAAACCATTTCTCTCGAGCAAAACTCTTCATCGTTTACGTTCTGGCCGTTTACGCACTCTCGCTCAAAACAAAAATGAGTCATTCGGCCGATAGACGTTAGGCCGAATGGGTTATCTGGCCGAATAGGCCACTAGGTCGAATGGATTATTCGGCTGACGGTTATCCAGCCAAAAGCTAATAGACCGAAAGGACGCAAAGCTGAAAGGATGTTCGGCCGAATGATTACTAGGCCGAATGATGACTAGGTCGAATGGTTATTGTGCCTAACGGTCGTAAGGCCGAATGACCATTAGGCCAAATAGTCGTAAGACCGAATGGTCACTAGGCCGAATGGTCGCAAAGCCGAATGGTCGAATCCGGCCTCGCATCCATTCGGTCTGATGACTTTCGGCCTAACAACCTTTCAGCTTAACAACCAATCGGCCTAACGACCATCTAGCATCCATTCGGCCTTACGATCATTCGGCCTAATGACCATTACCCTAATGGCCATTCGGCTCAGTATCCATTGGCCCGACGACCATTCGGCCTCACGACGTTTCGGCCTAGCATCCATTAGGCCTTACGACCATTCGGCCTAATGATCATTCGGCCTTACGACCATTCGGCCAAATAATATTTGGCCAAATAACCTTTGGTCTCATGTCCCATTGGGCATACCCAACAATCATTTTTTGCTGAAAAAGGGCTGAAAAAAACGTGTTTGAGTTCTTAAACAGCAATCTGGCAGAAGGAATAGCACTAAAAATCACTAAGAAGCGTGCTTTAAACCCTTAATCATCTGGATTTGGAGGAATTGTCGAGCCAAAATGTCACTAACGTCAATTGACGGAGCGGCCAAAAAAAAAATACCGATGTTTGCCCAACGTTTGGCACTCACTTTTTCCCCTCTATGAAGTTTTTTTTTTCTTTTTAACCTGTCCCAAACTTGAATCCTCCGGCTTACTGGTACGTAGAACCAACCATGAAGTATGCGGCGCGACGAAAATTTGTCGTTCTTAACGAACAAAATTCCACCCTGCAAAAAGGAAATGTTTAATGTAGGAATGGTTTTTATTTCTTCTTTTCGAACCAAACATGAAATCCTCGCAGTAAACCTTTTAACCTTTTACAAATTAAGGTTGCAAGGAATTATGGAAAATGGCTGTCTATAAGACAAACAAAAATACTTTCAGGTCGAAATATCCGCCATCATGCCATGCAGCTTTACCACAGTTCATATCAGTCTGTCAAATTTCAAAGGTAGAAGGAATGGTTGAACAAAGACTGAAAAAATTATAAATTATAACTACTCTTTAACTTCTCCCATAAGCTGCACTTAAACTTCTTTACACGCTAAAACAGCACTTCAGTTTCCCTTTGTTCAGCCTCCAAGCTGAAACAGCAATCCCGATTTACATCATCTTTTGTTCAGCGAGTTGGCGTTTTTAATCAACTGGCAAATACTTTTCGAAGATCTGAACATCGATGTTGCTGTATCAACCTTCTATGATCCTCTCTGGAACGTCTTACACATTCACACGCCGCCTAAAACATTACACCGACATCAGCCTTACAAGCTTCCTTGGTGGAATTCTGAGTTACGGAGGAGCCGCAACTTAGTTCGCAAAGCCCATATACGCTACCTTCGAAACCGAACGGACCAAAACAAGTCAATGCTCTCAAGGCTAGAGATTGAATATTCGTCTCATCGCAACGCTGTTTTCAACCAATATATTTCTAACATCGAACGCAACGTGAAACAAGATCCTTCGACATTCTGGAAATACATCAATAGCCGCCGTCTACTAACTGTATCCCATCGTCTGTGACGCTTCAAGGGCGCACATCGGAAAGCATCAAAGAGTCAGCTGACTTGTTTGCAGATTTTTTTAGCAGCGTGTATAGCCCAGTCACTTCTGTAACAATGTGTACTTTGATACACTTCCTAGCTATGACATCAGTCTACCGCAACCCGTTTTCAGTGAACAAGAAGTTCTAAGAGTGCTAAATTCTCTTGATCCCTCGAAAGGATTAAGGATAAAGGAGAATTACAGGCTAATATCGATTCTTTGCTGCTTTTCCAAAGTGCTAGAAGTCCTGATGTACGAGAGAATCTACTCAGCAGCCTCTCCAATACTCACCGTTGTCCAGCACGGGTTCATCAAGAAACGATCAACCTTGACTAACCTAATGATCTATTCCAGCGATTTGCATTCTGCAACAGGTAAAAAACTGCAAGTGGATTCGATATACGTAGATTTTGCCAAGGCTTTCTCCAAAGTACCTCACAGAATCGTAAGAGATAAACTTTATCGATATGAATTTCCCGAGTGGGCAACTAAATGGCTGTATTCGTATCTGCTTAATCGTCAAGGTTTTATAAACATCCGTGGGACTCACTCCTCCGTGTTCGACATGCCGTCTGGTGTTCCGCAGGGTAGTCATCTTGGACCGCTCATCTTCGTGATTTTTATTAACGACCTGGCAACATTCCTTCAGTCGCCGGAACTACTGTTTGCAGATGATCTTAAAATCTACCGGACCATTGATTCGATATTGGATTGTCTTGCGCTTCAGGGGGACGTCGATCGATTATTAGTATGGTGCAGATTACATGGCATGGAAGTTAATGCCGAAAAATGTAAGTGTATAAGCTTTTTTAGAACTACAGCTCTGTTGTCTACGATTACGGTTAAAGGGACACCTCTCTTGAAAGAGTAACCTTTATTAAGGGCCTCGAAATAACGTTTGACCAAATGCTCTCATTTGTTCAACACACCGCGACCACTGCAACCAAAGCCTTTGCTTTGCTCGGCTTCCTGAGTCGGAATACACTCAGCTTTGAGGACCCGTATGCTCTGAAAACAGTTTTCTGCTCATTGGTAGGCAGTGTTCTGGAGTATGTGGTACCGGTCTGGACATCCTACCACTCTGTCCACAGCGAAAGACTTGAATGGATTCAAAAAAAAATTCCTCCGCTTCGCCCTGCGACGATTGCCATGGCAAGATCCCGTACGGTTACCACCCTATTCTGAGAGGTGTGCCTTGCTATCAATGATGTCTTTGAGGCAAAGAAGAACTTATCTACAGTGCACCTTCGTCTACGATATTTTGACAAATGCCGTTGGCTGCCCGCAATTGCTCCAGAGATTGAACATATACGTTCCAGCACGCCGACTGCGTAATCAAACCATGTTTTGGCTGCCAAGAAGCAGGACAATCTTCGGACAGAATCACCCCATCTTCCGATGTTATGATTCATAACTTATGAAGTTTTCAATGCTGTTTCTCACTTGTTTGATTATCATGTTACAAAATCTAAGTTTAAATGTGCAATCCGTGACGTCACCTAACTTAATTGCTATGTAATTGAATTTTAAGATCTTAAACAATCAGTCTGTATGACAATAGTCAAAGACTTCAGAAATAAATAGAAAATAGAAAACCAAGAATACGTGTGCTAATGTACCTATATTGCCTCCAAAATTATACGGACCCCTTCTTTTAATAACTGTAACGAACGAGTTCCCAAAGGGCTGCGTGAAGTGTTTGTGCTGATTTTCCTAGATGTTTTGAAAGTATTCCTTCCTGTTTAGTATGTCAAGGTCCCAAGGAGTGTATGACTCTACAGAATTCGCTTAACATATTGATCTCCTTTTCTAGGAAAATGATCATCATTGTTAGAAATACCCCTGGGTTTTTCTGCGCTGATCTGGTGAGTTCCAAGAGCTCCCCAAGTTAACTCAGACAGAGATATGTTTGTAAACAATGTCAATTGGGTAAAAAACTAGCGGGATTCCATGCGGTTAAATTTGGCTAAGATTTCTAGTTTATGTGAAGTTTAAGATTTAAGAAAGTTGAAATCGATTACTCTGGAAATTCATTCCCACTTTAATTATTCTATTTGGTAATTATATACTATAATAATAACAACATGAAGAACATTTAAGCTGAATATTATCTAACCTAGGATACACTTATAGTGCACAGCACTAATTCCGTTTCTGATCGGAGAGTAGCATCGTTGTTCCGTGGACAAAAACGGCAGATAGCATTTCTTTATACATAGGAAGGTGAAGCTGTAAGTAGACATTAATTGAAACTAGAATTCGAGCTAACAAATATGTAATATCTCTAGAGATAGCTGATGCTAACAGGCACATCCAAGTTGGATCGGAAGTAACTATAAGGGAAAATTAAAATGTAAGCGATCACCATATTCAAATTTAACAGTCTCTTCAGAAAATATAAAAAATCCCTTCTTACAGCTTTGAAGCGTGCAAAGTACCTACCGCTATCTGGAATAATTTCTCCCACCGAATCCGAAACCAACAATCTTCAAAGATTTTATTACGATGTCGTCTGCTGCTGCCACGAACACCACAAATGCCACTAATGCCACAAAATCCAACTGTATTCTGTGTGATCAACCTGACACTGATCAAATGGTTGGATGTGACCTTTGCGAGAATTGGGCACATTACCAATGCGCTGAAGTCTCGGAGTCTATTGCAGATCCGGATCGCACCTGGAAGTGCCCCAATTGTAGGCCGATGGAAGTAGTTACAAGGCCGCAATCAGTAGTTTCTGAAACGCGCACACGTTCTTCACGTAAATCACAGCGCGTTGAGCATGAGCTAAACATGCTGAAGGAGCAACATGAATTAATGATGAAAGCATTGGAAGAAGAAGGATTAGCGCAGAAGAAGAAAGCTGAAGAGGAGGAAGCTGCCCGAAAAAAGCAAACTAAAATAGAAGATCAATTGCGGAAAAAAAGGTACGAAATGGAAGAAGCATTTATTCGGAATAAATATGTCGCATTGAGTAAAGCAGATGAAGCTGGTAGCGTAAGCAGCAATAGGAGTAGTCGGGAAAAAGTTTCTCAATGGCTAGCAAGTGGAGCCACTGGAGGCACCAAACAAAAGGCACCTACCGCGTTGGAGTTTCCGCCGCAGCCACTTTTTAGCGAATCCCAACCTTTTGCCACGACCATTTTGTCTGTAGAAGAACGCGACGAACCGCATTTAGTTTCGAACGCTAATGATTCCCACAGCACCGTGATACCGACATCATCTTCTACCCCTCATTCTAGTTTGGCATGCCCGCCTTCGGACCCAGTGTGCTCTCAAATCATTGCTCATCCAACAGAAAACTTTATGCATACGAATGCTGTTCCGACCATTATAACGACAGCACAGTCACTCGGAGTCGATCTCCCTCCTGCCATTCGCTGGTCTTCGAATGAAATTTCACCAAAAACTATGCTTCGAATGATCAACACCGATCGTCAAAATCAGTTCATTTATGACCGCCCAGCTACGACAACAATTAGTCGCAGCACACCTAGACCTCTCCCACCACGTTTGGCTGCATTGAAAGCGGGTGCAAACATTATGACATCAGCGTATGGGGGTTGCATTCCTTCTACTACTACGATAAACACACAGGCTGGCACGGGAGCAATTCCCAAGGCATACGAGTACGTGTATTCAACCACCAGATGTGCACCGGCAACTGATGTTGCTGAACAAAGAATCACGTTCCAAGCTCCCTTAGTGACGTCAACGAACTGCTTACCGCAAAACGAGCTAAACTTTGAAAATCAATATGGATTAGCCAGGCAAACAATCGTCAACTCCTCGGATCAGTTCTTGAATAATCTTGCTCCATCCGATGGGTACACCAACGCAGTGGTACGGTCTCAAGAGTCGCTGCCATCTATGATTCCAGACATTTCGTCTCTTGCAGCACCTCTGAACCAAATGACGTTGAATCCACGCAATCCAGAACCGCACCCAGTTAACTACTTAGTTGACAGAAACCCTAGTTATGGCAACACTATTCACGACGACGCTGCACTTCCGCCATCGGTACCAATACCGACACCTCCTGCAACAAGAAATTCCTTACAACCATCTTTGGATCAATTTGTCGCACCTTCACCAGCACAGCTGGCTGCCCGACAAGTTATAAACCGTGACCTACCCCACTTTGCAGGAGACCCGGAAGAATGGCCTCTATTCTTCAGCACATTCCAGAATAGTACGAAATTCTGTGGATTCAACGATGCGGAAAATTTGTCCAGATTACAACGCTCCTTGCGTGGCCAAGCCTTAGAAGCCGTCAAAAGTCGTCTCATGATACCCGAGTCAGTACCCCAAGTTCTCGATATTCTGAAGAGACATTTTGGCCGCCCAGAAATACTGCTACATTCTCTGATGAACAAACTCCGGAAAACAGCCTCTCCGAAAGAAGATAACTTACAGTCTATTATTGCTTTCGGACTGGAAGTTCGAAGTTGTGTGGATCACATGATCATGGCCAATCTCTCGGAGTATCTTTTCAACCCGATGCTACTACAAGAGCTTGTGAATAAGCTACCACCTCAAATGCAAATGCACTGGTCCCGATACAAGCGACAATTCCCATCAGTTAATCTGGAAGTATTCAGTCAATTCACAACTGAGGAGGGAAATACTGCAGCTGACGTCGTCGTACCGGTAGCTGGGAAAAGGCCATCGAAGCAAACTTTGTACACACATACAGAGACAGAAAACGTTCCAAATACCAATCAGCTGCAAAAGGATGGTGCTAGAAAAACATGTATTTTTTGCGGAAACGCCAGCCACCAAATAGCTAATTGTGAATCATTTTTGAAATTGGACAGTGATGGAAGATGGAGAGTAGTTAAAGCCAACAAATTATGTCGCATTTGTCTTATTCCTCATAAGAAGTGGCCATGTCGTTCACCAAAGGAATGCGGCGTGGATGATTGCCGTAATCTTCACCATTCGTTATTACATTCAACAGCATATACTCCTGTGAATGCTAGTGTTGCCCATCATTACTCTGATTCCTCGTTTTGTCTGTATCGCTATCTCCCCATCATACTGAAAGCAAATGGTAAATCAGCGGAAATCATTGCATTTCTTGACGATGGTTCGTCGTCTACGATGCTCGAGGCTCGAGTAGCAACCGAACTTGGAATTAGTGGCGAAAGAAAACCGCTGTGGCTTAGTTGGACAGGAAATGTAACACGCGAGGAAAAAATGTCGCAACGAATTTCAGTAACGGCTTGTGGTGTCGGGAAAACCGACTCCTTTAAATTGAATAATGTACGCACAGTCGATAATCTTTTTCTACCAAAACAAACCCTTGACTATGCTTCCATGAAAACCAAGTACCCCCATCTGAGAGGCCTACCTGTCAACGGATATTCCCATGCAACACCTAGCATGATCATCGGAATTGAACATACCACGCTGCTAACTTCACTGAAGGTTCGTGAAGGTCATCCCAATGATCCTGTTGCAACAAAAACCCGCCTAGGCTGGTGCATTTTCGGCAAGCAGCTTGCTGCAATCCAATCGATTGAAATGGTACATGTACATTCTGAAGCTACGTCATGTGACCATGAACTACACAAATTGGTTGGACAATTACTGAAGTTCGAAGAATGTAACACCGTTGGACATGTTCCAGAAGATGATAAACGTGCTCTGGCTATCCTAGAAAAAGCCACACGTCGAGTAGAGGGGCGATTTGAAACCGGTTTGCTATTTAAATACCCAGATCAACGATTTCCAAATAGTTTTCCGATGGCAAATCGAAGATTGCTTTCACTTGAATCGCGACTTGCAAAGAATCCATTTCTGGACAGTAGGGTTCGAGAACAAATAAAGGAATATCTGCAAAAGGGTTATGCTCATAAAGCCACCGCGAAGGAATTACGAGAGACAGATCCTGAGAAAACGTGGTATCTTCCTTTGGGAGTTGTTCAGAACCCAAAGAAACCGGAAAAAGTCCGGTTGATCTGGGATGCGGCGGCTCGTGTTAATGGAATATCGCTCAACGATACCTTGTTGAAAGGGCCAGATCTTTTAACATCACTGACGACCATTCTCGTACGCTTTCGTCAAAGGAACATTGCCATCACAGGAGACATTAAAGAAATGTTCCATCAGATCCGGATCCGAGAATCTGATAAACACTACCAGCGCTTTCTCTTTCGTGACAACCCGCAAGAACCACCTCAAGTGTACATTATGGATGTAGCTACGTTTGGGGCGTCATGCTCTCCTTGTGTAGCTCAATTTGTTAAAAACAGAAACGCAACAGAACATGCTGCTGAATTTCCCGGTGCTGCAAAAGCTATTGTAGAGGACCATTATGTAGATGATTTCCTCAAGAGCGTAGATACCACAGAAGAAGCCGTAGAGCTGACGAAACAAGTCCAATTTGTTCACGCCAGGGGAGGATTTGAAATTCGAAACTTCGCCTCCAACTCTTCGGAAGTCTTGATTCGACTGGGGGAATCCAACGAAATGCTACAGAAAGATCTTAATTTTGAGCCAGGACTAAGCACTGAGGAAAAACCGGAACGGGTTCTGGGCATGGTCTGGAAGCCTCAAACCGACGTTTTTACGTTTAACACCACCATGCAAACGGAATTGATGCATCACCTTAAGAGCAGAACACCCCCCACTAAGCGGCAGGTTTTAAAAATTATTATGTCGGTCTTCGACCCACTCGGGTTGATTGCTCATTACACGGTACATGGCCGAATTCTCATGCAAGAAATTTGGAAGTATGGCAGTGACTGGGATGAACAAATTCCTTCCGAATTGCAAGCAAGTTGGTTTCGTTGGAGTGACAAGTTAAAAGAGTTGGAAGAAATCATTATCCCACGATGTATGTTCAAAAATACGACCTCAGAATCTCTGAAAACCTTGCAACTCCACACCTTCGTAGATGCGAGTGAAGCGGCGTACTCTTGCGTTGTCTACGCCCGTATAGTGGACCTCGGTATCCCAAAATGCGCTATTGTTGCCGCTAAAACAAAGGTTGCTCCATTGAAGCCGCTTTCTATACCGCGATTAGAATTGCAAGCCGCTGTTGAGGGTAGTCGATTAACTCAAAAACTAGTAGAGGCCTTAACCCTTCCTGTCAATCAACGGTTTTTATGGTCGGACTCCACAACTGTACTGTCTTGGTTGAGGTCAGATAGCAGGCGATACCACCAATATGTATCCTGTAGAATAGGCGAGATTCTACGAGTCACCTCCATCAACGAATGGAGATACGTTCCATCTAAACTGAACGTGGCCGACGAAGCCACAAAATGGAATGCTGAACCCAACTTTAATCCTCAATCGCGTTGGTTTGTGGGACCAGATTTCTTATTGAAACCAGAAGGAGAATGGCCAGCTAAGTTTCAAGTTACTACTATGCCAGAGGAAGAAATAAGAACCGTTTTACTGCACCATCATGCAGAAACACACCAATCAATATTTGATGAAGTTGATTATTCACGATTTTCTCAATTCAACAGATTGATTCGAGCTATAGTCTACTTCCACAGGGCGATCGAAAGGTTCCGGAAAGTAAAACGTGAAGGGCCCTTTGAAGCAGAAGAAATCGCGGCCGCTGAAAATTTCTTATGGAGGCAAGTTCAAATGGAATCTTACCCTGAAGAATATGCCACTGTGTTGTATAATCACAAAAAGTCTACTGGTAAACACGTGGCAATAAAATGTACAAGCCCATTATATCAACTTGCGCCGTTCATGGATGAAAATAACGTGCTGCGTATGAGAAGCAGAATCGAAGCTGCCCCTGTGACACCATACGAAACAAAGTATCCAGTATTGCTACCAAAAGAACATCGCGCGACGCACCTTCTCGTGCATCAATATCATCGGCGATATCTTCACGGAAATCAAGAAACCGTCGTCAATGAAATGCGCCAACGGTTTCAAATTCCACACTTGCGATCCCTAGTGAAACGAATAGCAAAAGAGTGTCAAATGTGTAAGGTGAAAAAAGCTGTTCCAAAGACTCCAATGATGTCACCCTTGCCAGCAGTTCGCCTAACCCCCTTTATCAAGCCCTTCACCCACACTGGGATAGACTATTTTGGACCCTTGATGGTGAAGCAGGGACGTAGTCTGGTCAAACGTTGGGTGGCCCTATTCACCTGTCTTACGATAAGAGCGGTGCATTTAGAAATCGTATCTACGCTTTCGACGCAGTCTTGTGTCCTGGCCATTCGACGATTCGTTGCACGCAGAGGTTCCCCAGCCACTTTCTACACCGATAACGGCACGAACTTTTTGGGGGCCAGTAATCTCCTGATCAACCAAATTCTTAATGCTCACGAAGAGTGCGCCCTTATCTTCACCAACGCCCACACACGATGGTATTTCAACCCACCTGCGACACCTCATATGGGAGGGCCATGGGAACGTATGGTCAGATCGGTCAAACAAGCGATGACTGCCATTGCAGATCATCCTCAACATCCAAGTGACGAAGTACTCGAGACGGTAGCGCTAGAAGCCGAAGCAATCGTAAATTCACGACCCCTTACATACGTACCTCTCGAATCAGCTGAATCCGAGGCCCTGACCCCGAACCATTTTCTGTTGTATGGAAACACCGGGATCCAACAACCTGCGACAGCGTTAATGATCACCAATAGAACGCTGAGAGATAGTTGGAATTTGGCTCGTACTTTGGTTGACAAATTTTGGGTAAGATGGATAAAGGAGTATTTGCCGATGCTGACAAGACGTTCAAAGTGGTTCACACCAACGGAACCACTGAAACGCGGAGATCTCGTAATGGTTGTGAATGAACACAAACGGAATGGCTGGATTCGAGGACAGATAGTTGACGTCGTCAAGGCACCAGATGGACAGGTTCGAAGAGCTGTAGTTCGTACTGCGAACGGAGAAGGAATAAAATCCGTGTCAAACTTGGCACTTTTGGACGTACAGAAGACCACGGAGGACTCCTCGGGAAGTCCCGGAACTGCACGGGCGGGGGAATGTTAGAAATACCCCTGGGTTTTTCTGCGCTGATCTGGTGAGTTCCAAGAGCTCCCCAAGTTAACTCAGACAGAGATATGTTTGTAAACAATGTCAATTGGGTAAAAAACTAGCGGGATTCCATGCGGTTAAATTTGGCTAAGATTTCTAGTTTATGTGAAGTTTAAGATTTAAGAAAGTTGAAATCGATTACTCTGGAAATTCATTCCCACTTTAATTATTCTATTTGGTAATTATATACTATAATAATAACAACATGAAGAACATTTAAGCTGAATATTATCTAACCTAGGATACACTTATAGTGCACAGCACTAATTCCGTTTCTGATCGGAGAGTAGCATCGTTGTTCCGTGGACAAAAACGGCAGATAGCATTTCTTTATACATAGGAAGGTGAAGCTGTAAGTAGACATTAATTGAAACTAGAATTCGAGCTAACAAATATGTAATATCTCTAGAGATAGCTGATGCTAACAGGCACATCCAAGTTGGATCGGAAGTAACTATAAGGGAAAATTAAAATGTAAGCGATCACCATATTCAAATTTAACAGTCTCTTCAGAAAATATAAAAAATCCCTTCTTACAGCTTTGAAGCGTGCAAAGTACCTACCGCTATCTGGAATAATTTCTCCCACCGAATCCGAAACCAACAATCATAGTTCAAGATTATTGTCTTGAAAAAAAACTATTCCGTAAATACTTAATCCTCAAATTTTCGAAACATATTGAACAAATTGTCGCCAAAGCAAATTTCATGTATGATATGGTAAGTAGGATTTGTCCCTAGTTGGATAATCCTTACACTATCGTTTCGATTTTTGATGGATTTATCCGAATCACCATCGAAAACGCCAGTATTGTGTGGCACCTCAATAGAATAGGATTGAAAGAGTTCAAAACGATTTCTTAAAAACGCTTTAAGAAACCTAAGCTGGCAAGAAGAAATGCCTGTATATCGAGGTTCGTATATGCTGGTTAGTTTGGACTCACTAGAAAATCACAACAATTGAAGAGTAGTTTTCGAAGGAATTGACCTGTGGAAATATTTTACACCGGATGTGTTTTCAAAGATTTGAAACTTCTCTCGAGTGGTATTATTTTAGGTTCATCATTCTGCGGCTTCACTTTATTTTTTTCATTTCAAGTCTAAATTTTCTCAATGTGACAATGACCTGTGTGATAACATCTCCTTGAAAGTGCCATTAGTCTTTCTAATTGGCAATTTGTTGTGGTAGATATGACTGCATTTCATTAGCTGAAAGATTAAAACCTTTTAGTCTTAAAAGGAAAACAAACAAATGACCAGGTTTAACTACTAACTAATGAAGTTCATGCAGTTGAATAAATTTCCGAATGGGGTATCATCTACAGGAGACAAACCCGTTGAAGGCGAATATAATAATAATAGCTCCATTCGATTTACCCCCCAAAGCGTGTAGTGGATGCATGGAGGGGGAGCTTATTGCTTTAAAATTATGATCCATCGCATCTTACGGCGTTTGACAGACAGTCAGACAGCGCCGTGCTTTGAAAGCAGCTTCATCCTGCTAAAAGTTGAATCCCTTTCCTCGTCCCATTTCCCATTTCGTAAGGAAGTGCATCGGCGAAAAAAGTATCATTAATTTCCATACGAGCGCACCCACGAGACTTTGCTGTTAAGGTTGGGGGGATTGGGCGTTGGAGCTTATCCTTTACTAACCACGATCTCGCTCTATTTCCCCCTTTCCCCCCTTTTTTACTCAAGTCAAATTATTATTTTCCCGCCCCAAGTAGGTATAGACAAAAAAAAAACTGTTTGCTTTTATTTCTGCACAGCCACGTTCAGCCATAAATTTACACACCGGCATGCATCTTCAAACGCATTAGCCGAAGCCCTGGCTGGAAGGAAGCATCACTGGTTCATGCTTCTTGAGGCCGGCGTAAGATCCTTTTTTGCTCATTTCTGGTTTATCTGAAGCCATCACAAAACGGAGTCCCTCTCGTGGGCCGGAAGGAAGCGGTAAAGCTATTGAGGTTTGGAAGTGCGGCGAGGGGCGAAAACAATTTCCCGCTTTTCCCTAGCCAAAGCTTCCGGTTATAGTTTTGCAACACCGACCGGCGATGATGGGGTCCCTGGCGAGCAAAAAGAAGGAACTCCCCCGAACGAGTCTGATTTGCACACTCCTGGCTCCTGATTCCCGTGAATCCAAGGCTCGAGCCCACGTTCCACATCGTTC
>NC_073691.1:165344419-165457974 GCF_029784155.1 Uranotaenia lowii | reverse complement strand
GGAAACTCCATCTTCTGACGTATGGAATCACGTGAACCGTCAGCGACGGTTACACTGTCTGCAATGCGCTAGCAGATGAATATGAGACACGGTTTTCGAACTCTAGCTGTCCTAAAAGGCTCCAGATCCAACCCATGTCCACGATTACTAACCAGCCACACCTGGAGGAAAAATGCAACAGAGAATTCTCAATGAAAGAATTACTCTGGGCGTTAGATCGACGAGGAGGTAATTCTTCTGGTCAGGACAACATCGGCTATCCTCTTCTCCAAAAATTGTCGTTGTCAGCCAAACGTACACTCTGGGAGCTCTACAACCAGATCTGGATTTCGGGTAATTTTCCAATATCCTGGCGCCAAGGCATTGTCATCCCCATCCCTAAGCCTGACGGGAATCGTAGTTCACCAGATGGATATAGGCCTATAACGCTCTTGAGTTGCATGGGGAAGTTGTTTGAGCGCATGATCAATCGACGTCTGATCACTGAACTTGAAGACACCAGCCGATTAGACCGCCGTCAACATGCTTTTCGGGCTGGCCAAGGAGTTGACACACATCGAGCACAGCTTGAGACACTCATAAAGATTAATGACTCAGAGCATGTGGAACTCGACGCTATCTGTCACGCTGTTTCTAGTTGCTATGCAACCACTTTTCGAAGTGATCCCCAGGAACGTTGAAATTCTTCTATATGCAGACGACGTACTTCTGATTGCCAAGGGAGAAAACAAGACAACAATTCGCCAACAGCTGAGGGCAGCTGTCAACGCTTTCACCAATTGGACAAAAAGTGTAGGGTTTAAAATATCGGCTCCTAAATCCATGCTAATGCACATGGGCAAAATAAAACACCGAAAGCGCGGTAGACCCATCAAACTGAATAATGAACCCATACCCCAAGTGAGAAAAATGAAAATTTTGGGCGTGCTTCTGGATTCCAAAATGCAATTCCGTGAACACTTTGCATGTATCAAGCGAAGTTGCTCAAACCGTATCCGACTTCTGAAAATACTCGGATATAAACTCAAAAGAAGCCACCGAAAAACTGTCCTACAAGTTGGCAACGCACTCATAACATCCAAGTTGATGTATGGAGTTGGACTTACCAGCTGCAGCATGGATTTAATGGACGAAATCCTCTGCCCTACTTACAACGAAGTTATTAGACTGTCTTCTGGTGCTTTCCGTTTAAGCCCCGTCGAATCTCTGTTGGCAGAATCTGGCGCTCTACCATTTCGGTTGCTAATAATCCAAAAATTAGCACAGCTGGGAATCCGTATGGTTGAGAAAGGCATCGATCGCTGCACATCAACAACCGAAAGATCCAAGTATATTTTTCAATTAACCACCAACGCAGTGGTATCTAACATCTATCCAGTAGCAAGATTAACGGAGCGTTCATGGTATGATGAACCGCCAAATATAGACAACACTATGAGGAAAATTATAAAAGCAGGCAGCAATCAAACAACCGTACTTCCGAAGTTCAACGAGTTCATTGTAAACAAGTATTCGAGACACAAGCAAGTCTATTCTGACGGTTCAAAGAATGCCAACGAAACTGGAACAGGGATCTACATACCGCCAAGAAAAATAAGCTGCACTCTACCTAGCGAATGTAGCATTTTCTCAGCGGAAGCGTATGCATTAAATGTTGCTGTTCAGGAAATCAACCGAAATTGTTGCACTCTTATTTTAACTGACTCAGCTAGCTGTTTGGACGCCCGCTTCGAAAAGTTCGCGACATCCATGGATTCAGTCGATGGAGAATTATACCCGTAATCACTACATTACTTTCACGTGGGTACCAGGACATGCTGGTATACCAGGCAACGAAGAAGCGGACAAATGCGCAAATGCTGCACGCAACAACTCAACTTTTTCTGACTCTCGAGTCCCAGCGCAATTAAGACGCTATAAGGTTCATAAAAAGAAGTATGTGGAGAACATGGGAACACCGATGGCACGCAAACCAATCATTCTTCAGACAACATAAATACACGCCCTCGAGATATAAAGACCGTAAATGTCCTTCAGACCAGCGAGTTCTCACAAGACTCCGCATAGGACACACTAGGCTAACACACGCATACTTGTTTGACAGAAGCCCTGCACCAGTTTGCCAATTCTGCGGTATACAGACCACTGTTCAACATATTCTGACGGATTGCTATGGATACAAGGAGGCCCGAGAGGAACACAATATACAAGGATCTGTTTTCGATGTTTTAAAAAATGAAGAATCACGTGAAAAGCCCCTCTTAGATTTTTTGAAAAAAATGCAAAATCTATGAAACTCTGGAAAATATAAATTATGCAGACACGAATGCCACAGGGATGGTAAAGTGTCGTAAATAAAAAAAAACTCGTTGCAAGCAGGTTTGCCCAAGGTTATTAGACCACCAGGTTCTCTGACTTTGACAGTAAGTAATAAAACTTGTAAAAATAGTTCTTCCTTGTTTACTTCCGGTTTTAAATCACCTTTTTAATACCATTCTCAATACATCAAAATTTCCTTACCAGTGGAAAAAAGTAAAGGTTATACCAATTCCAAAAAAATCCAACAATCATAGTATTACTAATTTACGACCAATTAGCTTACTGAGTTCGGTTTCAAAAATATTCGAAAAATTAGTAAAGAACCAAATTTCAGACTTTATCAATCAACATAATCTACTAAGTAGTTATCAATCTGGATTTAGAGCTAATCATAGCACTGAATCTACCCTTATGAAAGTCCATAATGATATTGCCTTAACCCTTGATAAAAAAGAACTAGTCACTCTTCTGCTCATAGACTTTGCTAAAGCCTTTGATAGGGTGTCTCATAAAAAGCTTGTTGAAAAACTGATAACGAATTTTTCATTTTCTAGACCTGCAGCAGAAATGATAAAATCATACCTCTAAGGACGTTCGCAGGCAGTTTATTCGAGTTTGACACCTATTGAATCCGGCGTTCCTCAAGGATCAATTCTGGGTCCGATTTTCCATTTTTAATAACGACTTACCGTCAGTCTTAAAAAACTGTAGCATTCAGATGTTTGCAGACGATGTGCAAATCTATTTCTGTTCTGAAAAATCGTTGCCATCGAACGTTGTTAGTGACAAAATAAATTATGACTTACGAAAAATTAATGAATGGTCCCTTCTGAATCTTTTGCCTATTAACCCAGTTAAAACCAAAGCATTATTATTTAGCAGATCAAATAGGATTATCGAAGTTCCATCACTATTCTTGGCAAATTCGGAAATTGCTTTTACAGATCATGCTGAAAGCCTTGGTGTAATTTTTGACCGTGAATTATCATGGAGCATGCAGGTTAATAGACAATGTTGCAAAATCTATGGTTCATTGAAAACGTTGAACCTTACCACAAGACACCTTGACATTGACACTAAGTTAAAACTATTCAAAACCTATATATACACGCTTATTTCCATTTAACCATTTATGCTTCAAAAATAACCATTTTTAGCCTTCGTTTGAAAACTGCCAATATGGTTATTTTTCAATAATTTTTCTAGTTTCAAATTCAACCATATTAGTAGTTCTCGAGTGATAACCAGAAAATGGTTGAAAAACTTGATGTTTAATCGCCATTTTGAAAGTATTTGCTGGTGCAGCCGAACGCGTTCTTTAATTAATTTATTTTTTTTTTAAATTAATATATGTTTTCGAGTATATCTGTCTTTGAAAATCGAATAAGAATGAAGGAGTTTCTAAAAGGTAATGAAAAAAATCCTTAATTTATTTTAAACGTGATGACTAACAAAAATATAATTAATTTCAGTGCGCCAAGTGAGAGCTCCGCTTCCAGTTCGCGATAAATACGGGAAAAGATCTGCCGGTTCATCGTCGAAGTCACTTCAATATTGTAATGAAGAAGCCTAGAATGACGCTCCCGGTAGTGGTTCCGGCTAAAGAGTATCGAGAATATTCATCCGGATGTGGCATCTTTTCATTCGTACATAATGAAAACCCGAATGATGGCGGAGAAGACCCGGATGAAGAAGCTACACCCAAACACGGTCGAGTAGAAAATCCGGTTTATCATTTGGGAAAAGGTTGGTAAATAAATTTAAATTTTGAGTTGTAATTTAAAATCTTCAATTCACTTTTAGCACATTCAAACTTGACTTCACATTTCATCGGAATCTCGCACATAGGCGATAATATTCAAGACAAATGGTTCATAGTATCGCGGCTGTTTCTTCTGACGCGTTCTGGGTTGGGAACAAAAGTGCCTGATTTTTATGGTGAGTTTTTGCTGATCAAAGCAGTCGAAAATCTGCCTCGGACAGATCCGGAAAGCTGTGAGGGGCTAGTTTTCATCGAGGATGCTGTTAGTGGGAACCGGTGAGGTGGCAGAAAAGCCAGCAATTGAGCTAAACACGGTGCTAGCAGAGCTAAAAAATGGTTCAGGCCAAGTCAACTGGACAGTCTCAGATGGTAAAAGAAGCTGCAGTCAGATCGGATTAAAGATGTTCCCGAAAAAATGGTCGAAAACCATCAACGCGAAACTTTAAATTTTCCTGTAGGTGTGGCGGCAGCTTTAAAGGAAAATCACAGATTAAAATCACCAAACTATGTGAAATTTCCCCATCAGCCCAACCTCCAAAAATTTAATTTAATTAAAATAAGAAGCAATTTCTTCAATACTTCTAAAATCTCTTTTCTTTTCATTTGAAAATCCCAAACATTAAACACAAGAAAAAATAACCCTATATGACGCTTTTATTCCACATAGCGCTGAGGTTGAAAAATAACCATTTTTCAACGTCTCCGAAGAAATTTCATTCGGTTGAAAAATAACCATATTCGAACTTCTCCCCGAAAAGTCATTTTATGAGTTCTCATGGAGAACTCATAAAATGGCATTTCCCGGGAAAAGGTCAAAAATGGTTATTTTTGAATCGTAAATGGTTTAATAATTTCTAGCGTGTACCGCTTGTTTATTTACGGAGATTTCGCTTATTCAAATTGTTCTGTTAGGTCCATGAACAGACTTCGTGTAGCACTGAACTCATGCGTTCGATATGTTTACAACTTGTCAAGGTTTTCAAGCATTTCTTACCTCCAAAAAATGCTAATCGGTTGTCCGTTTGATAGTTTTTATAAATATAGATCTTGCGTTATTATCCACAGAATACTTACTAGAGGAAGCCCAGATTATATAAAAAGCTTATTTGTTCCTGTGAGAAACCCAAGAACTATCAATTTCGTTATCCCATCGCATGTTTCCGTCTATTATAACAATTCGTTCCTCGTTAGAGGCATCTCAATTTGGAATAATCTTCCTACCCAATTAAAATCCATCAAAACGAAATCAGAGTTCAAGAAAGCTTCACTAGTAAGATTTGCATAAATAATGTAACAATCGGATATAAATAGTTGAGTTGATATGAAAGTCATCAGAAACTTTTTGTAGTAGTTAAGTAGTTGAAATTGAAATCAAAACTAGCCCTAAATGTAACAAATTAAAAAGATTTTGTCTTAAGTTACATGAATAAACAAATGAATAAACAAATACATCCGTACCCTAGGCTGTAATCTATGTGGTTTATCTATAGGTGGGGACAACCAAAAACTTTAGTATTAGTTCGTTGTATCTATACAGTTGTTTATGAACGATTGTGACGTAACGCGACGCCACCACGGAGTCAAGTATTAGGCGTCCAAGTGTAGCCATAGAAACTTATTAGGAGGAATGTTTGGGACGCAAATAAAGTTGTTTATTATTCAGAAATCATAGCGTCGCCGTACTGGGCGTCAGGAAGAAAAAGGGTAATAATAGGGTACTTTGATGGTGATTTTTTAAATAACATGGAACGTAGCATGTCGTCGATGAATGGCGACTTCAACGTCGAGACGGTGCATGAACGATTGTGACGTAGCAATCAAAACATTGAAAAAACTGATTCTCACACTCGTGCAAGGGTAGTCTTGTCCTCACCTATAGATAAACCACATAGAGCTGTAATGGGTCACGGCGACGGCGTGCATTACTGTGTTTATGGAAGTTGACGGTTTGGAAACAGACTCCAAATTAACATAAACCTGAAAGGGCGGTTGCACGTAGCCTTATTCGATATGAGGTTCGATATCGTATACTTTTTCTTTGATGATCCATGTTGATAAGGTGAATGGGAGTTGAAACACTTGCCCTCCCTTCCGTTGGACAACAACAGCGTTGCGCAGTGGAAATATCACAACTAGCAGTTTAAATGTTGATATTTCCACTTTTCCATCATGCGCAAGTTAGATTAGAATAGACAATATTGTAAATGAATAACTGCCAAAATTAGATAGGCAACTTAATTGTACAAGAATTAGTTGGATGAAGATATTAACAATTGGTTAACACATGGTTAGGTATTCAATGTTCAATGTGCTACTAGGCAAGATAAAGTAATAGTATTCTTCTCCCCCAATGCTCTAGTAAGTGTGCATTTGCGGTTTATGAATTTCGAAGGCTTATTCTTAAATCAAGCATTTTACAAGAACTAGAGGCTTATTGGATCAAGATGCTGCTTAGACAGTTTCCTGTCAAGAATATTTCCTTTTCGTTTCAATACTTTTTGATAGATTTGTCTATTTTTTGGTAAGGTGTGAAATGCAAATAATGAAGTAAAAGATAGATGATAATCCAGGAAAATAATATTGGAGATTTATAAATAGAGGTATAATTTATTTCATCAGAAACAGATTGAGGAAAGTTGCTCTGAGAAGTTGTTAAGAGTTCGAGATTCTTCTAAAATCTCGAACTCTTAACAACTTCTCAGAGCAACTTTCCTCAATCTGTTTCTGATGAAATAAATTATACCTCTATTTATAAATCTCCAATATTATTTTCCTGGATTATCATCAGCATTGTCATTAGCAGTATGGTCCGATTATTAAATCAATCATTCTATTTATTTTATTGTTTGTATAATGCAAAATGAATACAAAAGTTGGAGTGATAGACAATTAGAAATTCTGTTTTATGGTATCCAAGTTGTTAATATAATTACAGAGCAGCCGCGTATTTATTTTGAATTCCTAAGGAATCACACATTGGGAAACATCTTCAATTACCCAACCCATCTGAATCTAGTTCTTTCTCGTTTTAATACTTTTTTTGTAGTTCGAACTATAGCTTGATTAGGTTTGAAATTGGAATTAGGATGTAGAAGATAGATGGTATGATTTTTATAAACAAGAACCTTCTCATCCAGGAAAATAATATCAGGGTTTTAAAAATTGACATTCATTTTAACCAAATCAAAGATCGAGGAAGGTTGTTTTGAAAAGTTGTTCAAAATTAGCAATGAGCTTTTAGAAGAACAGAATCGCAATTTGCATTATGGTTTATATCCTGTTGTTTTAATAAGTCAATGATAGTACCAAAGATATTGATCATGCAATTCATAATTGTATCTCTATTTTATTTTTCAATTTTCCAAAAAAATTGGTACAATTAATATTTGTGTTTAGCGAAATTCTATAATCGCTGCATTGAGAGATAGCTTCTTAACTAGATGTTGTGTTCT
Organism: Uranotaenia lowii; assembly: GCF_029784155.1. NCBI lineage: Eukaryota > Metazoa > Arthropoda > Insecta > Diptera > Culicidae > Uranotaenia > Uranotaenia lowii. Next base: position 165,450,441 of record NC_073691.1, on the reverse strand, counting down.
GAATTCGGGAAATATATTAGTCAATCTATGTTAAGGTTAGGTGACAGGTAGGGATAACTCAACTACAGTAAGGGGGCATCCATTAATTACGTAACGTTCCTAGGGGGGGGGAGGGAGTAAGCTCAAGCGTTACTAATTGTGACATAGGGGAGGGGGGGAGGTAAGCTCATCGTTACGTAACGACTTCTTCCTTAAAAAAATTACCCGCATGAATCGGTATTATACAATAACGATTTCCATTATCTTCTTCCTAAGACACACGAAAGATTAGCTTTATAGTTTTGGATTATTGAAGTACGATTAAGGTAGTCTTTTACCTATGTCATGGAATCGTTTGGACGCACTTTACGATACAGCGAACGGGTCGTTAAGTAGAGTAACCATTCATTTTTTTTGCTTTTTTCTAGATTTTCCTGGATTGAAAATCGAAGTGGTATGATACATGTTATCTTCAGTTAATCGTTATTAACTAATATTTTCACGATATAGTGTATCTTTCAAAGATCATTTTATGATGAAATCCAAAATGAATAGACGATTCGGGTTATATTTTTTCATTGATTTTATTATTAACCAAAATAAAACGATCCAGAATTGTTTACAATGTTTCCTTAGAATTAGTCTTTCGTCTTAATTTCATTATACCGCATCCACCTCCGCTTTACCGCATTTAAAAAGCCGTCGTGGATTCCTCACCCTTCTACGTTGCAGCTTCTGATATTTTATCGGAGCAGCGAGTGCTCATCGGAATGGAACTTTCAATGATAGTTCTTTTCTTGTGATTTCGATATCATTACAGCTCCTCCCATTGTAACAAATGATGAATCCAGAATAATTCCCAGTTATGATTTCTTCTGGAAAATTGGACATCCATCGTCGTTACCAATTACTCGTATTTTGCCATATGTCAGTTCCGAGAACCAGATGATGCTGCTTACAGAATTTTTCACCTAGAGAAAACAAAAAGAAACACAAGAAATGAACATGAAAATAAATAAATTTCATGATTAAATTCTGGTAAACAACTAATTTGGATAAGAAAAATAAAAATTTCAGTCATCTAATCGGAATTACTATTATTAATTTAAATTCAAAATAAAAATTCTCGATTCATCATCAATTATTAATAAATATCTTATCTTGATAAAGAAGCTTTCGGCAAGTTAATCCAGCAACACCAAAATGCTACATTCAAAACATATTGAGCACAAAAAGCATGAGATTTTAAAACTTACAAATTTTATCACCAAGAGCAGTACAACGCCCGCTGACTCAGATCTTTCGAGGGGGGAACCTTCGTTAGACCGATTCGTCGATAAGCAGAGGAACCTTGAATTACGAAACCAATGGACTCCATTCCTTTGAATAAACTTGAAGTTATAGGCAATCATCACCAGAGGAACCTATGAAGCCGATGCAATTTTGAATTGATGATTCCGTTCTGTGCACCGTTGTGCAAACGAATGTTTCGCCTCATCTTTTCGGCCTACTGGACTCCAAATGAAATGGATCAAAGTTGAACAAGTTCAATCCGCTTGGTGAGAGGGTCGAAGATGATGGCATCAACCTTTACTCTAGGTCCGATGTCTAATAGAACAGTAGGATTTTCTTCACAATATCACAAGCCTCAGGTCTCGGGCCGAAACCTCCGTTTGTCCGATTCTGCTGATCCAGAGACATTATGAGTAACCTTGAACAAAACAAATTAATTAAAATAGTATTGATACATTTACATTTAAGTACACAAACTTGCAACTTCTAAGCCAACAGATGAAATGCAACTTCTAAATCAACAAATCTCGAAGCGCAAGTGTGCAATTGAAGCCGGTATCTTTTCCGCAGTTCTGGGGAGCCGTGTCTTTTGGAGGAACACTTTTATTCTTCGCTGCTACCATCTTCGATTTCATCAAATCCAACTCGGCGTTGAAACTGTAGGTACTGTTGGAATCGTTTTCGACTGCTGTTGTCAATTACATTTAGAGAAGACTGAAGCTCGAAATCCCAGGGAGCTGATTGAATCTTCCATAGCTGGAAGTGGATTTCGTGCGGCAGTTTATTCCGATACGTTCGTTGGAGTTTACTCTTCCTTCTTCCGGAGCTTTTATTCAACCTAAAATTCAAATGAAGCCATCAATATAAAACTTTTTAAACCTAACAAAAATATCACCTCGTCATTGACGGTAGCTGTGTCGTCGGCTGCTATTCCACTAGATGACATATACCGTATTTTTTTTCACCTGGAGGCAAACTAGAGGCAACCTAGGTTCGCTCTAACTGCTGTCATCGTGCTCATTTATTGCTCGAGAGGCAACCTAGGTTCGCTCGAAAAAGGGACGGAGTCGCCCTGAGAAAAAAGTCAGTTTTGCGAGAAGTTCACCAATACTCTCAACGTTGTTGTCAAAACATTAAACAGCTGTTTTTGGCTGAAAACAAAACAGTTGAAATAATGAACGGGCAAATGATTATTGCCGCGATTTTGAACCTCTCAGCCAAGCAAAATCGTATTATCTGCAGTCCAGTGCAATCCGGACACAAAAAACTGCAATCCGGATGTGAAGAACCGAATGAAGAAATCCAGAAGGGAGAACAAAATGACAGCTGCATGTAAACATTGCGCTCGTTCTCACGCACACCTACGTATGGAATAACTCGAAACCCGAAACTTGCTTTTTTATTCTGACGGTTCTAGAGCCAAATCCGGAATCAAAAAAAAATACGCCAATAGAATGTTGAATGTTCGGAGCCTGCACGCTCAAACTCGGGAACAACATTTCGTTGGCGCCTTTGTCTCAAGTTCCCTCTTCATTTTTATTTGAATTGGTAAACTGTCTCATGGTGGTGCTGTTGCCCCATACGAATACTTAAAAGTTGGGACACTTGTCAATGGTCAGAACCGTTTTATTTTTCGGAAAATACTTTGACTGCCTTGCGCTGAAAGTACTTGTAAGTTGAGAAGCTTGTTTACTTCCGGGACTAGGGCTTCGACCGTTCTTTCGTAGATTTCAATCCGATTGAGTTCCTCGTTTATTTTTAGTTGCGAATTGCTGGGGAGCAGCAACGCTAGATATATAACATAATGGCATGCTTTTGTATAAACGTTGATACTGAAAAAAAAATTTGTTTGGGAAACGCTATGAAAAAGATTTGTTTCAATTACTAAATTTGCATGGATCGATTCCGGTCACGAATCCGTTGATATTCTCAAGTGCCGGAGTTGGCCTGACACACAACGGAACAAGGCTTCGCTTCGATGTAACGCTGTTCATCCGACAACGGCAACTCGTCCAGTACTTCCAGCTTGAATAGCGGATCGGCCAGAGTAAGCAATTTTGTACTTCCTCTGAAAAGGCGGTAGAAGGCACGGGTGCTATTCTGCTGCTCGAGCTGCAGCCTGGAGCTGGTACCTGAAGTATTTTAAGCCCAATTAATTATCTTAAAAGAGACTACAAAATATGTTACTCACCATCAGAACCTGCAGTGTCATGTTTCCGGATTTAAATCTTTACACTTCCAGCTTACTTTCAGGCTAAATTTAAATTTTCCACCCGTAAAAAAGTATTACAATTGGGATTCCAACCGATGCGGACAAACTCGAAAACGCCATTTTTTATTTTGTTAATGAAAGATGCAATCACTGCAGTGAGGACACATATCTGATTCCGAACGTTTTCGTTTTTAGATCATTTACTGTATCTTTCAGTAATAGTTACATTATTATTTCTAGCGAAGGCGCATCAAATATAGTAATTTTATGAAAAAATGGATTGTTTAAGAACGATAAAACAAATAGTCACTATTGTGGTAATCAGAACTGAATGATATTGACGATTCAGTGTACAGTATTCGATTATGCGGGTAGTATACTTCATCGCAGCTATTTTGATGTCAAGCAATTTTCGCAGAATGAAAAACAAACCACAATAGGCTTAAAATTTGTAAGCTTCAACATGATTGAAACTGGTTTGTAACCTTTCCGCTTTAAAGATTCTGAGATAGACTCATAAAAAAGTGTATTGCATATAGGTAAAATAACCGTTAGAAAACCTAATATTAGGTACATTTACCCCCAAGAACTCAGTTCAACCATAAAACGGAATTTTTACTATTTTTTTCTCAATTGATTTAAAAATGCAATTTTGATTATTTTGACGAATATTACTAAGTGGAGTATATTTTGCATAACAAGGTATGCTCCTTCATTAAAATAAAGTAAACAAGGTAGATCATCAGTGAACAATCACAGATCAACTCGTAATAGGACAATCAATTTATTTTATCAGAGAGTTATCATCAATGAGTACTAAGTAGCAATTTTGATGGATATAAATTTTGTTTTGAAGAACGATAAAAAAAAATTTTTGTTAAAATTTATTTTTCGATATTCAAATATAAGTATTCAAAAACATGAGAAGAGGGGGGGGGGGTAATTATCAGCGTTACGTAATTTTCATAGGGGGGTACGTCGAAGCGTTACGATTTGTGACATACGGGGGGGAGGGGGTCAAAAAAGTGCATATTTTGCGTTACGTAATTTATGGATGCCGCCTAAGATAGTGAACCCTTCTGACAATGATATCGAGGCGTTAGCATATGATAACTTTTGCTACCATACTGTTACTGCTCGGTTGAATTGGAGGTTGGGTTAACTCGAAGCTCATGTAGGGCCCAATTGTCCCAGTCCGTCGAGCACTATCTTAACGCTTCCCTAAACTGGTGCTTCAGAACCCTCGGGCTCTGTTGCCGCTATCCTACTCTAAGCTATTCTACTCTCATGTAAATTTTCCTCTTCTGTCCCCCGATCTGTTTTTTTCTTTCCGGGTCAGCCAGGTAGCTCATAAACCCATACAAAATAAAAAGTTACATTAATAAACAAATACATACATAAGTACGCGAGGAGAGCGCAGTGAGGTTCAGTGAGTTTGTTTGTCAACATCGGTAAATTTGTTCGAGCTAAGGGTTTTATTGTTAAACAAACTACACGAACTCCATAGTAGCCGACTAAGACCAAAATAAGAATTTGACAGAAAATATTGGACGAATGTTTCCATGGGACAATCATATTTTATGATCAACAACCACTTAATCTATCTCAATCAAAAACTCAGGATAATATCGTGAGATTCGGATTTAAAAACACAAATGGATAATTTATTCAATATTTTTTTTTCTATATTGCTTTTGTCGGATATTTTTTGAGTAATTTGTGAATTGAAAAGATATTAAGTGGTAAGAAAATAGCAATTGTTTCGATAGCTTTTACTTAGCTCGACTTTAGAATGGCAAAATTTGAAAGCATTTGCTCAACTAGATATGAAAAAGCAGAGTAGAACATTTACTTTCTATCAGCTTCGGATTAAAAATATGCATGCCATTCAAAGTATTTGACTCACAAAACTGTTCGAAAATAGCAAAAGCAATTACTAGAGCTACTTATTCATATCAGCCATTGTTCTCATAAATCGTCTAAAATTCTATCGAAATCGCATCTTTAGGTTCATGCTTGAAATATTGTACCTCGCGTAGCTTTTTATATAATCAATAGGACTTTTCAAAAACTTCAGACATACTAACTTTATGTTTCAACAATCACTTTGCAAAATTTCAATAAAAAGTGTAGCGTAGTTTCTGAGACATTGAAGTTTGAATGGTAGAAGTCCAAAAAGTCCGATTTTCGTAGAATGACTGTATGTCAGGCCACACAAATTTTAGAAAGCTCAAATTTGGTGATACAGTGAGAGAAATAAGAATAGTACCACTATGTGTTTTGCTTGTTAAAATATGAATGATTGAAAATCACGAAAATTTTCTTCTACAGTTTGTTCTGAATTGTTTAACGGATAAATCAAGCATAAGTTTACTTTTTTTGAACGTAGCAATTGGCGTTGAAGACCAAAAATGTGAAAAAAGGGGTGCGAAATAAGAATAGTACCACTTGAGTTTTTCAACAAAAACCAGATTATTTAAAAAAAAAATAAAAGTGAATAATAATATGCTTCTATGAATTATTTGAATAGATAACTGCATTTTAAGGAGTTTTCCAGAATTCCAAAGGTTTTCAAAGATATTGAAAGGCTTCTCTAGCGTTGAGGAATTTAATATTTGAGCTATAAAACTTTATCAAACTGCTTGATTTCTTCATAAACATTCATAACTATGATGCAAAATGATGAAACATAGATTTGAGGCTGAATTTGAATCCAAAAAATAGGTTGATATTCAAAAATACTAATGTTTTTTAATAGTCAAATTTTTCTAGTTTTAAGTCATAGATGGCAGCACTTTATTTAAATTTAACCAAATTCATGCCCATTTTTGAATATCCGGGATTAATAAAGGTGGGCTGGATGATTTTTGTCAAGAAATAAATACATGGTACCGTGTGAACGCTTTGGAAATTCTTTTTTTTTATTTATTTATTTGAATAGGTACTAAGGAAATTCTTAGAGCACTAAATTAGAAAAAAATAGAATTGCATCAAGGTCACTAAAAGTGAATTTTTTGGACCAATTATCAGAATAAAGTTGTACTTTGCGATGGAGCTTGATGGACCAGACGACTAGCAGTATTAGTGGTATGATTTGCAATTGAATCGGAAGTTGAGATGAGCAGGAATTTTTCTTGTGCTGGTGATTTTTTTGCAAATTCGGAATCGGAAAAGCTTTCTGCAGTGTGAACTTCCACGAAACTGTGATGGAAAAATACCTCAAAATGATGAATATGGATCTAAACAAACCTGGAAAATCAATATTGAGACTTAATTTGGTTTTAACTGCAAGATAGTGCTGCCACCTACGACTTGAAACTGGAATAAGTGTGGTTTACTGAAAAAAATCAAAGTTTTTGATTTCCAACCTATTTTTTTCTTATTAAAATAAATCCCGAATGTTTTTTAATCATTTTACGTCATTTTAATGAAGAAAGTAAGAAGTTTGGAAAAGAATTACAGCTCAAATATTAAATTTCTTAACGCTAGAGGAGCATCTCTTAAAATCCCCTCTTAAAACCTTTGGAATTCTAGAAAACTCCTTAAAATGCAGTTATTTATTCAAATAATTCGTTAAAGCATTATTATTCACTTTTACACAGTAAATTTTTCTAATGTTGTTTTTGTTGAAAAACTCAAGTGGTGCTATTCTTATTTTGCCCCCCTTTTTTCACATTTTTGGTCCTCAACGCCAATTGCTACATCCAGAAAAAGTAAACTTATGCTTGATTGATTTATCCGTTAAACAATTAAGAACAAACTGTAGAAGAAAGTTTTCGTGATTTTCAATTATTCATATTTTAACAAGTAAAACACATAGTGGTACTATTCTTATTTCGCTCACTGTATAATAATGCGATAGATAATCTTTCTTACGCAGAAAATTTGATAAAAAAAATTTAATCAGATTAAAAAATTATGGAAGTTCAAAGTCGAAGAGACAGTGCACGTGCTTCCAATTTCTATACAATTATGAACGGTGCTGTATGTTGCAAACAAAGTTTTGAAACTTTTTAGTCTACATTGAATAACTAACTGTTTTAGCACGATTTTTAGGATAAAATACATATCGGTCAGTCTAGACGAATAGCGGCATATTCCACATAACCAGCTTAGCAAATAAAAAACGGATTGTGATATTTGAAAAAGCAAATTCAAATTTTCGTAGTAAAAAAAAATGTTGATAATTGTATTGAATAAATATCTAGAATAAATAAATAAATAATCGATAACAAGGAGTAAGTTTTCTGTTATAAAAGTGCTAACGTGATCGATCACCTATAATTCATGTTCAACAACAGCAAGAACAACGACAACAATGGCTGAACCTTTGGACGTATATCCGGTTGACGTATATCATAAGGGGGCGTAAATTTTTTCTACCATTCATTGATCACATAAAAGTAGGTTTAGTACAAATTAGTCGCGTCACGTGATTCTTTCAAGTCATAGAGGAGTAAAAAGTCAAAGTATTTCTAAGAATAGAAGAAGTTTTCGTTATAAGACAGAGGAAAGACGAGAGAAATAAAATTATCAGATTCTAGAAGATGGAAAAAGGAAGAAAGAAACAGAAAGTTTAAGAGGTTGTTGAAGCTAGAAGAAAGTTGTTCAGGTCAGAGGCGAGTTCGTTCGGAAGTCGTTCCGTCGAGTATTGTGTTCGCATGTCAGTCAATCGTAGTGGTGCTGATAGCTCGTTTAAAATTTCTTGTTGCTCCGGAATTCAGAAAGATACTATCGAGGTCATAGCCAAGTTCTTTTAGAAGTCGTTTAAGCAGTTAAAGTTCTGTAGAGTATCGTCGTCGTATGTCAGTCAATAGTGGTGGTGTTGGTACCTCGTTTATAATTTCTTGTCATAGGCAAGTTCTTTTAGAAGTCGTTTAAGCAGTTAAAGTTCCGTCGCGTATCTTCTTCGTATGTCAGATAAAAATGTGCTCGTTTAAAATGTCTTGTTGCTCTGGAATCCAGATAGATACTATCGAAAAAGGGTCTGTCTTGAAGATAGAAGTATTCTGTACAGGTCATCGGCAAGTTCTTTTAGAAGTCGTTTAAGCAGTTAAGTTCCGTCGAGTATCGTCTTCGTATGTCAGTCAACCGTATCAGTCTTCTGCAACGATGGGCTTCGGAAGTTCACTCAGCGAGAATATGTCGCTCTTTAGTTGTGGCACCTCCGGAAGTGGGTTTCGCTTTTTTGACTTGGCCACATTGAACATCAACCAGTTGTCGGGTCTGTAAAAAATAAGGACACAAAGTTAGCCAATGATCAGCGGGATGAAGTAGTTAGCTTGTTACCTTTCGATACTGGTCAGGAGGACGAACGGCACCATCGCGATTCCTGGCTGTCGTCTGGTCTGGTTTCCAGTCGGTCGTCGTCTTCGTTTCTGTAGTTGATTCGTGCTAGGGCGTTCTGGTTGGTTCAAATGGTGATCAGTCGGGTCTTCGTTCAGTTTGTTTTCGTCTGGTTCGTCGTCCGATAGAACAGATTGTATAGAATTTCGATCAGGCATACGAGCCTGGACGTCAGGGTAAAAGTCAAGTTCAATATTGTCATAGTCGTTTGATTTGTCTAATTCAATGTTTGGTCCGGCAGCGGTAAGACTGATAGTTTTGTCCTCATTTGTCTTAGTCTTTGTTTCCGTCTTGGTAGCAACAGTCCCTAAAACTACGACAGGCTCTTCAGTCTTGAGTTGCTCAAAAGATTCATTTGTATGGTCAAACTGGTCCACTGTTTTCGTGTCAACTTTATCCGTAATTTCAATTACAGTGTCAAAGTGTCCAGTACTCGGGTTTGTAGTCGTGTCCACATTTGTCTCGGTCATGTCACTGTTGTCAATTAGCGGTCCGACAAATTGGTCCAAATCATCGTCGTCGTGGTGTAAAGGCTGTTGATGTCGGTTGGCGTATCGTTCGAAGGAAATGTCATTGTCAGCCGTCCAAAGTGAAGCGTTAGTACTGTGTATTACATATGTCTTTTCTTTTCCTGGTTTATTGTATCCGAAGTAGTCACGATACGTCTCCATGTCGGAAGTCTTCTTGATTGGTTCGTATTTGTTTTGTTCCGGTCGGAGATATCCGTCATGGTCTTGTTCGTTCTGTTCCTCGGAACGATTTGAGTCAGGTACTAAACTTTCATAGTCAGCGTCGGTTTCGAACGTCAGTTGATCAAGTAGGTCGTCAGAAGTTCTAAGTTCCTTGAGACCGCTTTTGAGCGGAGTTTTTTTCTGAGTGAAAGTAGTTGAAGAGAAAGGTGGAGGTTGAGCGTTAGGTCGAGAGGAAAACTGAGGTCGAGGGTCGACTGAGAAAACAGATTGTGAAGCAGCAGAAGAAGGATTGCTAGAGCTTAGAAGAAATACAGGAGAAGAAGGTGAAGCAGATAGAGAAGCTGAAGGTTGAGAAGAGGAAGAGGAAAGAAAAATAGGCTTGTTGTTAGGTTTACTGTTGTTTATTACTAGTAGTCCAGGTTGTTGAAAAACAGTTTTGGAAGTAGTCGTTCGTTGCGTTTGCGGTCTTGGCGTAGTTTGTCTTCCGTTCGAGTTTTGGTTGTTGCTAATGATCTTATTCGAGAGTCCACGTTTGGGAGTCGTAGCTCGGAGTGGTTTTCGAGTGTCTAGTCCGTAGCCGTAGCCGTAGTATGGAGGAGGTGGAAGTGGTGGTTCTAAGGTCGTTCCGTAATCATAAGGATTCGGAGGAAGAGGTGGTGGTGGTGGTGGTTCGGTTCCATAGCCGTAGCCTTGTTTCACGTATACTGGTGGGTCTCCGTCGCTGTTGTAGTCATAATTGTTCACGTCATCGTAGTCGTCAGTAGTTTGCGGGTAGTATCCTCGTCGCACTGCCGAAGTCTTTCTTGATAAGGTCACGTTATCGTCAGCAGCAAACAGTTTGGATAGGTTGATAACTGTCACGTCTCGTTTCGTTATAGTGTGGGATTTGGTATCGGTCAAGTTTATGTCCAAGGTTCGTTCTAAAATGCTGTCACCGTCAATAAAATTGTCATTCAGGGTCTCGTCTATGTCGGTGTCAAATTCAGCAGAAATGTCTTGTTGTTCACTTTCCGTGCTGTCGTTTATCTCATCGTTCAGTACGGTTTTCAATTGGTTTAAGTTTTGGCTGGGTGGTTTATTGTTGGGGTTGTTTGGTCGCTTTTTGATTGGTCTCTTGTTACCTATGTTGTTGGTATTGTTGTTAGGTCTATTGTTAACTCGCTTTTTGTTTGGTCCATTATTCGGATTGTTTGGTCTGTTGATAGCGTTGTTCGGTCTATTGTTGTTGTTGTTCGGTCTGTTGCCTATACTATTACTGAAGTCTGGTTTGTGATCAATCCAGCTGTTATTGAGTCTATTGAAGTTGTCATTGTTAACCACATTGTTGTTCGAATTCGGTCTGTTATTGTTGTTAACGTTGTTCTGTCCGTTGTTGATCGGTCGCTTGTTACCGTTGTTGTTCCCGCTATTGTTCGGTTTGTTATTATTCGTGGGTCTGTCATTCTGTACAGTTGGTCTGTTGTTAGCGTTATTGTTTTCTCCATTGTTGACGTTAGCGTTCGGTCTATTGTTGACGTTATTGTTGACGTTATTGTTCGGTCTATTGTTGTTATTGTTCACAACTGCATTGTTGACGTTGGCGTTCGGTCTATTGTTAGCGTTACTATTCGGTCTGTTGTCATTCACTACACTGTTGCCGTTGTTTAATCCATTGTTGACGTTGGCGTTCGGTCTAATGTTGGCGTTATTGTTCGGTCGGTTGTTGTTGTTTTGATTGTCCCCATCATTGTTCGGTCTTTTGTTAGGTCCGTTGTTGTTGCTCTGCACATTGTTATTGTTTACGTTATTGTTCGGTCTATTGTTGGCATTGTTCTGTCCATTGTTATTTGCATTATTGTTGGGTCGACTATTGTTAGGTCCATTATTGTTGGGTCTATTGGTAGGTTGGTTGTTCCCGGGTCTGTTATTAGGTCTATTGTTGTTGGGTCCGTTATTGTTAGGTCTATTGTTGTTCGGTCCGTTATTATTGTTTTGTCCGCTGATCGTATTCGGTCTGTTAACGTTACTGTTTTGTTGATTGTTGGGTCCATCGATAACGTTTGGTCTATTGTTCAACGTATTGGCGTTGTTGTTCACGGTATTGTTAACGACGTTGGGCCGGTTGTTCTGTCCATTGTTGTTGGGTACGTTGTTGTTGTTTTCGATAGGTTTTTCAAGATTGATAACATTTCCTTCTAACCTGATGTTGTCATTAATATTATTTTGCGTGTTGTCAATGGTATTGTCGTTAAGGTTACTGTTCCCACTGTTGTCTTCTCTTATGCTCAGGTTACCGTCGGGTATTTTCGGTTTAGTCTTTCTGGTCGGTTTGCGTTGAGGTTTTTGTGTTGTTTCCGAGAAGTCTAGTTTATTGTTGATGACCGGTGATGCTGGTTGTTGATTGCTCTGAACCTGGTTTGGTCTTTGTGCGTTCACTTGTGGTTGTTGTTGGTTATTTTGACCTTGGTTTGGTCTCAGTACGTTCGACTGTGGTTGTTGATTCTGTACTATTGGTCTAGAAGATTGTGGTCGATTTTGATTGACTGGTCTCTGTCCATTAAAAGATTGTGGTCGAGATGTCACCGGGTTGTTAATGTCTAGTTTATTATTGATGGTTGTTGCAGTTTGAGGAGTATTCAATACAATTTGTCCGTTGGGTGGTATTTGAACTCCGGTGTTTGCGTTCGGTATGAAGTCAACCTTATTGATAACGTTTGGATTAGCCACCGGTGTCCTGGCAGTTGAAGTCGTTGAGAAGGGAATAGCGTCTTGGTTGATAAAGTTGTTCGGTACTGAGGGGTCTAGTTCAGTCCATGGTTCTAGGTCGATTGGAGACATAAGTTTAGAGTCACAAGGTATTCTATCGTTTTGTCCTCTGTCAGTTGGTAGGAAAACGTGTGGTTGCATCGTTCCTCCTCCTAACGAGCGACACAAAACTTGTGAGAAGGCGACCTGTCGAATCGATTCTAACTGAGCCGGAGTGAATGATGACTCGAAACCGGGATTTTCGTACCAGAATCGATCTCCCTTCCGGAGATTACTAAATTGTTGAGCAATGATGCAGGAAAAGGTTGGACCTACAACACCTCCTACGACAGGCCGTTCAGCCAAGCCACCCACAAAAAGATCAATATCATCAACCGAACGATAGGCTTTGCGAAGTCTCAGAGCCGAAGCTGGCCCCATAACCCGTTCTAAGTCGTCAAAATCACGAATAGGAGTGAGTCCACAAGGTACTCTCCAGTTTACGTAAGGCTGAATGCCATGATCCCTGCCCCGTTGTATATTGATCGCAGCCAAATCCAAACCGAAGGGAAAATCTGTTGGAAAATCATATCACATTCAACATAAGCTCATCAACTGGAAACATGCACAAACTTACTCTTGGTTTGAAACAGATGGTTGGTCAATTCCGGTGTTATGAATTCGTCACGCTTCAGAGCCCGTTGATTTACCATTCCACGTATCAGCCGATGCAAAGATCCCGGTCCACCAAGATCACCGTCCGCCGATTCGTCATGAAGAGTGACATTGTTCGGAATAAATCTGTGGAACGAGTCCGCTCGCAGGTACGAACCTTGAATTAGCGAATGACCGAAACGGAAAGCGGCAGCGGCAAATTCGTTAGAGATGGTGGGATTTATCTCCGGATCATAACCGGTGTAGAAGCCGCTATTGGTTAGCTCCAAGTCGAACAAACGACTCACTTCTTTTCCCAAAATGACGGGCAAAAATTCCCGATAAGTGATGTGCTGAAACATTGCTCCAACGATTCGCCGCGTTTCTTGATATAACTTTTCATCACTCCAATGGGGATTGATGTTGGACAACCGGGCGGCTATCTGGTTATGCTCGTTAACCCATATCATGTGTAGCATCATCAAACCTGGCTGTTCTCCGCTGCGGGCATCCCCCGGTCTGATACATTGGTTGGCCAAAGCCGCCCGGAAGCAAACATCTTCACTGGGAGGCCCCCGGCCGAACAGAAGCTGCCCATCGCGGAAGATCCGGGCATTGTCCGAGGAACGGGGACTGCTCGAGTAGATCGGCGAGGCGTCGATATAGGAGGTAACTTGGTTGGTTTGCTCCCGCCAAGATAGTAGACAATCTCGCCGTTGGGCCGGGGCCGATCGGAGAAACTCGAGACAACGCACCCCAAGTGGTGAAAGCCACGGATCATCGATCGGCACCTTGATCGGTAAACAGGACGGATGTAGATCGTCGTCATTTTGACCGCAGCACCGGGGCGTCGAACCGTTTAGGCTTCGCGGCTGCGCCGTTGCCGTTAAATCGTGATCTAACAGTTGACCCCAAAGGGCCAACATCATCGTGACCGGGGCTTCCTCCTGTCGGGCTCCGTGAACTACCAGGCTGACGAAACGGGCCGAGGGTAGGATGTTGCCGTTTAGTGAGCGTCTGTTGAGTCAAAAGGATGTAAGATTAATGAAAATATTTTAACAAAATCTCATTAAATTATCAGAATTCGAAAATAATAATCAGAATCAAACTTAGAATGAGTTTTCATTATCAAAAGGATAATGACTCTCTGAACCACAGGAAAATCCGAACAGAAAACTATTCGAATCTTGTGAATAGCCATTGCTTCTGCCACACAGAATCTCTTGCCATTTTCAGGAATTTCATACTACAATCACAATATCATGTGAGACTCAATTGGTCTCGGTAACACCTCTCTTTTGGGTGATAGCAAAAATAATCCCAATTGTGGTCAGCAGTGCGCTTCTTTTCAATAATAAAACCTGTACAATTATATTGACTGTCGTAGCAAAATTTTTATGATGTGAAATAGTTAAAATGTAAATATAACTTAGAACTTCTAGTTGGATCTACTTATTTTATCTTTTCTGCTGTGGTTGGCACGATTTTACCTGTATTTCCAACAGCGCAACAGCTGAAATTATAGAACGATCTCGAGACACAAATTCAGCTCGGGAAAACGTCTTTCAAATTAGCCGGCAAGTTCGGAATGGTTTCCTCCCCGAAGATGTAGGAATTTCTTAAAAAATTCCTGTGGGTTCGAAACTGGTGCAACCCGAGAAGTAAAGGGAGTTCTGATATTGTTTTTCATATTTTGTAGTATCATAATGCACGGGAGGAAAACGTGAGGAACTCATAGGCTAATTTGACAGAGCTTAGTCGTTTTTCAGTCCCGAGATCGGCCTGATTGAGATATGGCAATAGACTGAATCGATTTGGGGTCATTTTTGAATTTCTCAAACTGGGGTCTAAAAAGCTTCTTTTTGGTTCAAAACTTATCCATGATGTGTTATTCGAGCAGTGCTGAAGATGGTGTCATACGACACCGAAACGTCGGGTATGAAATAATAAAAACTCGTGTCATAAAAAAGCTTGGACTGATTTGCCGTAAAAAATAAACAACTTATCCATGATTTTTTGCAGAATTTTTAAGTAACGTTCACATGAGTACATTTGAACTTTTAACTTTGTATGGGAAAATTGAATATTTTGTACTGAAAAATCTACATCATTTTTGTTTTTTTTTTCTGTGGAACCGAGCCTGTTATTGGTTTTTGTGTCAAACATCTAATTCTTGTAATGTAACTGTTTTCAAATAAGTCTGAATTCTTGCTTTTCTGAACCTAAACCTACAATATTTAGATACAAATAATTATGAGAATCCATTAAAACATCCAAAAACAGGAGGATTGAAATTCTTTGAAACCTCAATAATCTTGATGTTAGAACTGCTAGATAAAACCTTAAACTAGATTTAACACATTCCGGACCAAATACGAGATTTCTCGTTTTTTCACTTGCCATAAGTGTGGTACACTGAGAAGCATAAATTTATTCTACTAAAGCAAACACAATACTTTCAGAACTAATTAAGAGCTAGTTCACTGGTATTTGGAAAAAGTGGTAGAAATTTTGACATTTTGAAAAATTTTACCATGCAAACATTTTTTTCAAGATCTTTGGGCGTTGTATTTTTTTACAGCACTGTTTCTATTTCAGCCGTATGTGATAGAAATATTGCTATTTTTGCATCACAGCATGCGAAACTACAACACGTGTTGTTAAAAAACATGAAGGCCACAGATCTTGAAAATGGTTTTTCATGTCAAAATGTGCTAAAAGTGACAAAATTTTCACCACTTTTTTCCAACCCCAGTGAACTTGCTCTTAAAGATGCTAAATTTGTAGAATTTGGTCCAGTGATTTGTGAAATGTAAAATATCGAGTTTTTGTTGAGACTATCGAAATAATTAGTTTAACGATATGATTTTTTTTTCGAATTCTAGGAGCACTAACAATCAACAACAATCGATAACTTACCTGATCCCTTCGACTCCGTCGGCGTATTCCGGGGCCAGAAAGCGATGAAACGGCATCTGGGCCGAACCCCAGCGAGGGCGACGACGGTTGTTACAGGTCCCGTCGTGGGTTCGATAACGTCGGCTGGCCGGAACACAGGGCGGAGCCTCCCGCGGTGGACACATGCCTTCGAGCGGGGTACGCTTCAGCGATATCCGCGGCGGATTCTGCCGCCCGATGGCCACGTACTCCACATCGGTGCTGAATACGTTTATGTAGGATAGGTCAGATAATATTTAATTTTTCTAAATTCAAACACTGCGATTCATTTATCGATTATTAGGTAACGTCCATGGTGTAGGTTGAGCACATTTTCACTTTTAACGAGCACGATAGTTTTTTGTTGGCAAAGTTCAGCTGAGCAGACATTTCACTTTCTTTGGCCTACGCGTTAAGACGAAAGCACTTTTGTTGAATGAAAGTTTTCAAAACACTTGCGCCCCAGTTCGTGGCGCTGATATGTTTTTTTTTTCTTATAAATTCACGAGCTACGCCAAAGCACAGCAGCAGCTCAAGACTGATGGCTCTGCAGAGTTTGCACATCGTATTTATAAAGTTGGGCCGAGCAGCTGCTTCCGGCGCCATTCGGAGCAGACGATCGTCGGACGAACTCGTTTCCCCACTCTGCCTGCCCGGGCGGGTGATCGTTTTTATTTTTTCTTTCGAGCATTTAAATCGACGATCGCGCTACGAAGTCAAGTGGCACGTTCGTGTGAAATGGCAAACGTGTTTGGGATGAATGATGGGAAACCCACCCTCCACAAGGGGGGTTGCTCCTCTCTGCTTGATCATAACATAACCCCCACAGCACGTCTGGGTCGAACTTTCATCACGACCTTTGCTTCATTGTTTGTAGGCCCACCGACCGGGTCTGCGTACCTTCCCCACTACTCTTTTGTGTAAGGCTTTTTTAAGTTTTTACTGCTAGGGGTGTTGGATGAAAGGTTTCGTTTTCAATATGGGTCTTTGTAGGTACCCACCATGCCGGTTCATCTATAGGAAGGAAAGTCTCATCCGATCCGGGTTGTTACGCGAATGTAAGACGCCCTTGGGAAATTGATTCAGTGAAAAAGCTACCCCACTCTCCAACTTAACCGTCCATTCTCTGAAAATTCAAACCATATGTTACGTTTTCAGATGATTATGTTTGGAAAAATAGCAGTCGTTACTCGTAGTTGAAAATTTTCACGTAACGTCTTGAAAAGGAATCTGGTTCTTATTTTGAAATACGAATCGAACATCTGAACCTGTATCTGTTATTTGACGACTCAATCGAAACAATAAAAAAGTGATAACTTATAGTTTCAAATAGTAAACTATTTGTATCATCAGCAAGATACTTTTGATTCGGTCTACGAAAGCTGAAAAAAAGCTTCCCAAAGAAGTGCTTATGGTAGTTATACGCACGGGAATGTAAACCATACGATGGTAAAGGAGAAATTTTGAGGCAAACAAACAAAACTTACGTAAATTGTTGAGTCAACACACTGAGATATGGAGAACTGGTCGGTAGGTGGCATACATTATGGTGAAGGTGTAAATTTGATCAAGTCTATATGCCATTCTTTAAAAGCGAGAAAAATGATCGCATAATTAGAAAAATACGTTTTCTTTACCCAAAAAGAATCAGTTTTAACGAGGCTCAGAAAATACACAAATATTTTTTTTTATAATGAGGAAGGTAGCCCAGGATCAGTATTTTTATGTCTAGTTGCACAATTTTTATTGTTTTTCTCATTTACATTTTTAACGAAAGATTACGCTTTACAGCAGACTGAGTCGATTCGGGGTCATTTTCGAATTTCTCAAACCCTGAGGTCTAACGCTTCGTCTTCATCGGTTCAAAACTCATCCACACTGGTCAGGTGGTCACTCTCCTATGGCATTTTTATTTATTTTTAATTTTTTTTGTTTCTGAGATGAATAACCCAATAGGATAGAAATCCTATAAAAAGTTTTACTTGTTCCGCTTGAATGTAGTGGTCATGCATCATGTTATTTGTCTATTTGCTTATTCAATCATTACACCAAATATAGATCCAAATGATGACTTAAATTTAAAATTAAAATTATACAAAATTAACATCCAAACAACAAACGATTTCTCAATATACTTATGTAAGCTAGAATGGGTAAACTAGAATGAGTCTTCATGAGGCCTTGAGGAGACTGCGCTAGTTCTACCCCGAACCTCCTTGTCTTTAATACAGCCCTGGCTAGTCGAGCTTGTAGTCTGCGTGTAAAGTTGTCGCGTAGTCTACTACCACTCTTGAGTATGTTGGACTCACTCTCGGTTTAACAGTCGTTTGCTCAAGACGTGGTTGAAAGAGGCCGGAGCTCGACTAGTTTAGGTTAGGTTTAGGAATTTGAGGGCAGTGAGTTTAGATTTAGGTTTACATTTCAGAAGTGGGATACACTACGTCCAGGTCATTGTGGGTGATTATCTGGTGCCCATGATTTGTGACAATCGCGGATTTTTTTTTAAAAAAAAAGGTATGAATTATAATTCTCCATGATGCAATATCACTCTTCGTATTGCAACGAAGGAACGCTATCCGAGAGAATAAATCCGTTGCACGTGAGTATACAATATGAACAGATTTAATTCACCAATACATTTGGGGTTGATTTCAAGGGGTGACAATCGAAAAGACACGATCACTGGGTATTACCCATTTAGTGCTTTAATGTTTAAAATTTTATATTACCTGAATTAAATTTCATTAGTTCAAATGAACGATTCAATAAGAAATTATCATTTGATTCACTGTGTTGTTATTCTAACGACGTATTATAAATCTTACAATACTTATTTTAATGGTTTTCCGAAGTAATTTTTCTCATCATAAGTGCTTTTAAGTTTTCTTATGTTTTTAAAATAAAACTATTACTCACTAATCTCAATTTAGTGTGTACATTTGTTGTTGTGTTGAATGCATGAGAGAGAGAATGAAATGGGCGCCCATGAAAGTGTTTAGTATGCGTATGGAGTGTTCGAGTATTATTTTACATGTATGCTGTATGTGTACAAGTGAAAAAATTGCTTCTCGCTCACACATAGTAAAAAACGCCATTGTTGAAGTTTTTAGCCGGAATCCGAACGTTCGATTTCAACAAGGATTGAAAAAAAACTAATTTTGTGGATAAAACTACTGGAAACTGCTTTGCACTGCTGGAAAACAGTAAGTTATAGATTTCATACCATATCTTATTGATATTTGCCTATCTAACGGTCTGATTTTGTCCAGTTTTCTACAAATCTATCAAACATCATTTGCGTCTTCCGACATAACCTTTTCCAACAAGGTAAGTTGAAAAAAAAAATCTTCGCCGGGAGTGATGAAAACAGTCCGTTTAATGGGTTTTTCGTTAATAGTGCTAATCCAAAACAGAAGGTGGAAAATGCGTCGAGTGAATTATGATCGACTAGCCCGACCAATCTCCACTCGCGGTGATAACGACGAGGGTCTAGTGATGCGCTCTAATGAAGTGGAAGCAGTAATTTCGGAATTTGATCCCGATACCAACCGCGGTCAATCAGCAGAAGAATGGCTCAATGAGATTGATTCCATGGCTGAAATTTTCGGGTGGGATCAACGAAGAACTCTCTTGTACGCCTGCATGCGACTTAAAGGTCCGGCAAAGTTCTGGTTCGATGGGTGCAAGTTGGAACTTCGGAACTGGCAGCTTTTCAAGGAAAGACTTTTGGAAAATTTTCCCACTGTAATCGATACTGCGGGAATTCATAAGCAGTTAATCAACTTGAAGCGGAAACCGGATCGATCTGTGGAGTCTTATTTTCACGAGACTGTTGCGTTGGGTCGGAAGATAAAAATCTCCGATGATTTAATCAAGCACTACTTGATCAAAGGCCTGCCGTACGCGTCTACTAGAGCTGTTTTGGCACAGGATCCAGCAGTAACACTTCCTCAATTTTTAAATGCGTTGATTCGAGTTGAACGTGCAACAAAAGATATTGAGAAACGGAGTTTCGACAGTGGCAATCGATCAACTGGTCGAAAATCTACCGATGCCCGGAAGTCTAACGACAACAGACGTTCTTCTTTTCCTTCTCCCTCTCAAACGCCTACCACCTCTGGTTACCATTCTCCGTTACCGAAACGCTTGATGTCAACAACGCCAGGTAAGACGCCCGAATCTACTCGTAAACGACAGTGCTTTATTTGTCAAGCCGAAGATCATCTTGCGCGTAAATGTCCTCAACGGAAGGATTTTCGTTCGCCGGTGGTAGTCAACCACGCCACCCAGTAAATACGTGGTTTACTCCAAAATTGCCTTTATTAAAAATGAAAAGTTTACTGCTTTTGTCGACTTAGGTAGTGAGAGGACTCTCCTCAAGGAGCAGGTAGCACGTAAGGTTATGTTAGATATTGAGAAAGATGTTTCATTGTTGAGAGGGTTTGGAGGTGGAACATGTGTGCCGGTTGGAGCCACAATAGCCCGGATAGTTTTAGATGAATATGCCAATGAACTTAAGGTGCTTGTTGTTCCGAATAATGTCATGCAATATGACGTGTTGATTGGAGATGATTTTTTCCGCAAAGAGGGAGTAATTTTAGTAAAAACCCCTGATGCGATAACTATTCAACAGGAAAAAGTCGTTGATGTTATGAACGTTGAGACAACAAATAGTTCTTCCGATCGAGCAGCCTTGACTATTCAAGATCTAAATATTGATTTATCAACACCAAAAGAAGTTAAGGAAAAATTAAAAACTTTGGTCAATCATTACCGGAATTGTTTTGCCGTAAAGCTTAGCGAAATAGGATACACTGAATTAGAAACCATGCACATTTCCCTAAAAGAGGATAAGGTTGTGCGTAATGTGCCTTACAGGGTGGCATATGGCCAGCGTAAATATTTGCAAGATGAGATTAAGAGCCTTTTAGAAAATGACATCATAGAAGAATCATCTTCTGAATTCGCCAGCCCTGTGGTTATTATTCCCAAAAAAACTGGCGGATATCGTATGTGTGTTGATTATCGCAGACTAAATGCTATAATCCAAAAAGAGTATTTTCCCTCTAAAGCCCGGTTTACAGTTCTTGTGAACTCGAACTCGAACGTGAACGTGAACTCACCACAGTGAAAAAATATTCCGCAGTGAAATGTCAAATCGGTCAAATCTTCAAAATTAGTAAGAGGTTTGTTCAACTGCGGGTAGAAATTGGTTTTGATCGGAAAATGACAGATCATTCAACCAATGTTTTGATCGATACTTGTCGAACCAATGCTCAAATTTAAATTCAAATTTCTCAAAAAAACATATTGTTCTTCTTCAAAACATATTCAGCTTTGAAAACGATTAATTTAATCAAATAATCCCAAAGTTCTTATCTTTGAATACAATGAATTTAAATTAAATTTTATGAATTTAAAGTACTCCTAAAAAGTATTTATCGATCAAGGAGTAACGAGCTTTAGCGATTCGTTTCTTTTGAAAAACTTATTGAAAGGACGTTATGAATATAACTTCTACAAGATAGCCATTTTTTGTTCTTGATTAAAAATTGACAAACAAAAATTTCAAAATTACTTTAAATTAGTGAAACAATTGAAAAGGTTTTTATTTAATTAAAATGCATCAGTACTCTTTTGTTTGTTAATTTTTCTGCTTTTCAGTTCTCCTTAAAACACATTATTTTTGAATGATTTCATAAATTTTCATAATTATTTCCATACCTTTTCTGAAACACACATTTGAACAAAGCGGAATCTATTTTTTTTATTTCAATGGAATCTGGCCATTCGATGATCTTCATTTACATTTATTCGTTGAGAAGCTCTTCCAACAGGTGCAATTAAATGATGCCCAAGCGGGTTTTAAAGTTAAAAAAAAAAATATCGTATGCGTTTCATTTCAAACTCGTAGTATTTTAAGCCTTTAATTGCCTTCAAATGTGCTTACAAATTAAAAAAAACTAATTTTTTATGATGCAAAACTTTTTCCGTCATCGGTGAAATTTTTTTCAGAATGCACATTGCCATTCGGACGTGAAAATGAACGCGGAATTTATATTCACCACTCTTGTTCGTTTTCCGTTTTCACGTTCGCTCAGTGCGTTTACACTTCGAGCGGAATGTCAGTGAACGCGGAAAAAAAATTCCGCAGTGAAAATCGGGGGAATTGAAATAAAATTAAGATTAAAGGGCTTTGAACAAGGAAATCAGTTCAAAAATAATCGTTCAACCATTCCGCATCTATTCCACCTAGTTTCGCAGCCATGAAATGCAGCATAGTCGAGTTTTTGAAGAATATAAGTTTTTTTCATTTTCACGTTCGAAAGAACTGTAAATGCACCTTAACTTGGTAGAGGAAGAGATTAATAACCTCAGTGGCAAACAAGTGTTCACTCTCCTTGATATGATGAACGGATACCTGCAAATTGGTGTGGACGAGGCTTCCCGGAAATACACCGCTTTTGTTACGCCGGATGGGCAGTACCAATTTAAGCGGGTTCCATTTGGTCTTTCGAATTCTGTAAGCGTATTCTGTAGGGCAATGAGCAAAATAATCCAACCACTTAAGGGTGATGGAGTTTCGTTCTACTTCGATGATGTCTTAATTGCCACCAAGACCGAAGAGGAAAATTTACTCCTGCTAGAACGGTTCCTTACAGAAGTCCAAAAATCCGGAATGACCCTAAAGTTGAGTAAATGCGAGTTTTTCAAAACTTCCCTGGAATATCTTGGACATATCATCACGAAAGGATGTGTATCACCAGGCGAGACTAAAACTGAGGCAGTTGAAAAGTTTCCCGTCCCCGAGGATGCCAGAGGTGTAAGACAATTTTTGGGTCTTACTGGATATTTTCGGCGCTTCGTACAAAATTACGGAAAAATTGCAGCACCACTAACGAGACTAACGGGAAAGGTTCCTTTTGTATGGGGTGATGCGGAACAGGAAGCCTTCGAAAGTCTCAAATTGGCATTGACTAGAAGACCAGTACTTGCATTATATAATCCAGCTTCCGAGCATGAAGTGCATTGTGATGCAAGCAGTTTTGGACTGGCAGGTAGTTATGGATGATTTCTTTTCAATTTAACATGTTTAAAGCTTGAGATTTTCCACAGGTATTCTAATACAGATAGCTGAGAACTCCGTAGGTCAACCGGTGATGTACTTCAGCCGAGCTACTTCAGACCAGGAATCCCGATACCACAGTTACGAATTAAAAGCTCTAGCAGTGGTAGAGAGCCTCAAGAAATTCCGTTATTATTTGCTCAATAAACATTTTACTGTTTATACGGATTGTCAATCGTTGGCTATGACCCGAGCCAAAAAGGAACTTAACCCTCGCATAGCTCGTTGGTGGTTAACAATCCAAGAATACTCGTTTGATTTGAAATTTCGATCAGGTCGCCAAATGAACCATGTAGATAGCCTTAGCCGCAATATAACGTGCGCCGGTAGTGCCAATGAACGAGTTATGTCAATCAATGTAGATAGTTTCGATTGGGTAGCTGCGCTACAGTTACAGGACGGTAAGATCTGCAAGGTGAAAAAAATATTAGAAGGCTCATTGAAGGGTGAGAAAGATATTCTGAAAAATTACAAAGAGGTAAATGGTAGAATATTCCGAATAACACCGAATGGCCTTAAGTTTGTAGTGCCAACTAAAGTACGTTTCCATGTTGTGAAATCTTTACACGACGACATGGGTCACCCAGGGATTGAGAAAACTGCAGAATTGGTTCATCAGGATTTCTGGTTTGAAAATATGAACGCCTTTATTAAGCAATACGTAAAATGTTGCATTGAATGCGCGGCAAGTAAGCGTGGTCTTGATGAAACCCGGATCCAACTACATCCTCATGTGAAGCACCCAATTCCTTTTTGGGTTATTCACGCGGATTACTGTGGCCCGTATCCTAAAAGTAAAAGGCAGAACACGCAAGTTCTGGGCATAATTGATGCTTTCACGAGATTTATTATTTTGCGACCCACTAAAACTTGCAGCACGTCGGGAGTCATTTCGGTTTTGAAAGAAATCTCGCAGTACTTCGGAGTACCTAAGATACTGGTGACGGACAGAGGTGCTGCCTTTATGTCAAAAACTTTCGCAGAGTTTTGTCAGGAATCTGATATTAAGCATTCTCCTGTAGCAGCTAAAACACCCCGTGGAAATGGACAGATCGAAAGGTGTTTCCAATATGTTTCCAGTGCTTTGAAGTGCTTTTCGATGGAAAAGGATGAACGCGACTGGGATTTGAATTTGCCTGCTATCCAATGGGCTATGAATTCCATGAAGAATCATACGACTGGCGAAAGTCCACAGGTTTTGTTATTTGGATATCGCCCAAGAAATGCACTCTGTAATAAACTGATGAACGCGCTTCGTGATGAAGCTGATCAAGAAGAAGAAAAAGATTTACTACCGACTATTCGAAAACGAGCTTTGGAACAAATGACCCGAAACGCCGAAAGGCAGGCTGAACGATATAACTCGACGCATAAGCCTCCGCTATCGTACAAAGAAGGTGATTTAGTCCTTTTGAGACATGAGCCAGCAGCTGATGGAGGATCCCGAAAATTAATGCCGCGTTACCGTGGCCCCTATGTAATTGATAAGGTACTCGGAGCAGACAGATATGTCATTAAGGACACACCAGCTACACAAGTCACTCAAAAACCATTTGAGTCGGTTTACGCAGCGGACAAGATTAAACTTTGGGGACAACCCCCAGAAGACGAATTTCCCGAGGTAGAAGAGATTGATGATGAGAGCAATGATAAATAATTAA
The DNA here is from genome assembly GCF_029784155.1 of Uranotaenia lowii. Lineage (NCBI taxonomy): Eukaryota > Metazoa > Arthropoda > Insecta > Diptera > Culicidae > Uranotaenia > Uranotaenia lowii. Next base: position 165,425,817 of record NC_073691.1, on the reverse strand, counting down.
TTACAGAGAAAAAGAGATATTTTAATGTTAACTTGGAATTTATTTGAACTTATATATTAAAAGTTATATCCAACTACACATGTTGATCTTTCATTTACATGAATCGTTCCTGGTGTCAAGTTATATGATGAGTCGGAGGGATTCATGTATTAGATAAATTTAATGTAGTATGATCAGTGATGGTTCTTTGAGAGTTACTGATGATGACATTGAAATGATATAAGAAATAAATTTTCATTAAGGATTGTGATGTTGTAGTAACGGTGCTTTGAGAGTTACTGATTGTTGTTTGACAACGGAACGTGTTGAGTTGTCGTGAATAAATGGTGTGAAGCATACATCACCGGGACGGTGATATGCAGGATGGCCGAATGTAAGCTAGAATGGGTAAACTAGAATGAGTCTTCATGAGGCCTTGAGGAGACTGCGCTAGTTCTACCCCGAACCTCCTTGTCTTTAATACAGCCCTGGCTAGTCGAGCTTGTAGTCTGCGTGTAAAGTTGTCGCGTAGTCTACTACCACTCTTGAGTATGTTGGACTCACTCTCGGTTTAACAGTCGTTTGCTCAAGACGTGGTTGAAAGAGGCCGGAGCTCGACTAGTTTAGGTTAGGTTTAGGAATTTGAGGGCAGTGAGTTTAGATTTAGGTTTACACTTATAACTTTTCTTCGGAAAACAGCCCTCGATACGTCAAAGTCAGAGAGCTCGGAAAAGCGTTTCATAACACCGATGAAAGCACTATTGGCTCCGTAGTTGTTAGAACGAATGGGACCATACAGTTTCTTAGTCCATGGGGTCACACACTAAGAGGAATAGCTTCCAGTAGCATAGGACAATCGCTGATGCGTATTTGAGGATAGATCGTACTATACTGCAATATGCAGGCCTGTCCTGAGCCTTCTAGAAGCTTTATCGACGACGTAGTTCGTATGTGTTTTAAACTCCAGCTTACGGTCGAGTTTTACGCCCAGATCATTGATGCGGTCCACTCGCGCAATGGATTCATCTCCTAAGAAGTACTGCGCGTAAAAAGGCCGCCGTCTTCATGAGAAACTGATGACTGCACATTTACTGCGATTCAGAGGCACAGTATAGAACAGTTTACGGCAAATCCTCCAAAAATGCCGTGAACACCAGGTCCCTACGCACCATCTATTCATCGACTTCAAAGCCGCATACGACACGATCGACCGTAACGAGCTATGGAAAATCATGGACGAGAACGGCTTTTCCGGGAAGCTGATCATACTGATCAAGGCGACGATGGATGGAACGCAGTGCTGTGCGCGGATTTCGGGTGAATTGTCGAGTTCATTCGAATCGCGCAGGGGGCTTCGACAAGGTGATGGTCTATCCTGCATGATGTTCAACGTGGCGCTAGAAGGTGTTATTCGACGAGCGGTGTGCGAAATGCGGGGCACGATTTTCAACAGATCCAGTCAACTTATCTGCTTTGCCGATGACATTGATATAGTCGGCAGATCATCTGCGGTGGTGGGGGAGATCTACCGCAAACTGAAACGCGACGCAGGAAGGATTGGGTTGATGATTAATACGTCCAAGACGAAGTACATGCTGGCCTGCGGATCCGAGACCGACCGAACCCGCTTGTCCAGTAATAACAAGGTCACGATCGACGGCGACGAGCTGGAGATAGTCGAAGACTTTGTCTATCTCGGCTCACTGGTGACCGCAGACAATGACACCAGCCGTGAGATCCGAAGGCGAATTATCAACGGAAGTCGTGCCTACTATGTACTCCATAAGCAACTGCGGTCGAGAAGACTTAGCCCTCGCACGAAGTGTAACCTGTATACGACGCTCATTAGACCGGTTGTTCTCTACGGGCACGAGACATGGGTTTTGCTCGAGGAGGACCTGCGTACACTCGGAGTATTCGAGCGACGAGTGTTAAGAACCATCTTTGGCGGCGTGCAGGAGAACGGAGTGTGGAGGCGAAGGATGAACCACGAGCTCGCGCGACTCTACGGCGAACCCAGTATCCAGAAGGTGGTGAAAGCTGGCCGGATACGCTGGGCAGGACATGTTGCGAGAATGCCGGACGACTGTCCTGCAAAACAGATGTTCGCTACGAATCCGGTAGGAACAAGACGAGCGGGGGCGCAACGAGCGAGGTGGTTAGACCAAGTGGAGCGTGATCTGGCGAACGTAGGGTGCCCGAGAAATTGGAGAACGGTTGCTATGAACCGAGTGAATTTTAGGAATTATGTTCGTCAAATTATGTCGTGAGACGGAATACTATGTAAATAAAAAAATAGTATAGAACAGTTTAAGACCATCAGCATAACAAAGTTTCGGGCCGTCAAGGAGTGAGAGCACGTCGTTAAAATAGATTAAGAAGATAATCGGTCCTAGGTGACTACCTTGAGGCACACCGGAGGAGGCAGAGAACTGGCTGGAGAGAGAGTCTTCTGTGCAAACTGTCAATTTACGTCCAGTGCTTTAGATATAACCGCATCCTCCAAATAACAACATAATTTAAGATATGCGAAAAGGTTTCGGCCAGTCAACATTGGGATTCAATAGATCGGGTTCAGATTCCCAGTCGATGGTGACCAGGATATGGGAGATGACATCCTTGCTCAAATCCTTGCTCGAAAGCTTTCTTGAATTCGAGATAGAAAGGTGCTGATTTTTCGACAGAACCATACAATCCAGTGACCTCGAGCGAGATCAGTAAAGCTGGATGATGTTGGCCTAACTTAACACCGAGCATGTAGAGCGCACAGGATCCGGGCACAAAAAGCTACCGCGGTTGAGGCACCACTTCAAACCGGGCATATTGAAGTCACCAATAACGATCGATATCGTATTCGGGGGCGCAGAGAGAGCTCACTTTGGATATGCAGCAAGAAAATGAATCCGCCAGGGCGACATCTCGCGTGCGATCAGGGGGCAGGTACAGCACGCATACGTAGTGTTTTCGGTTGCCAAGATCGATGCGGGCTCACACAAGTTCCTAGTCGTGACAGGAGTCATCGCCAATGAACAGTGCATTGAAATTGGATTTAACAGAAATTAAAACTACACCTACAGTGTTCTTCTTGCTAAGTATTATGAGGACTGCGGTCGCAACGAAAAACAACGTAATCTTGTCAAAATATCTGTCTCAAGATGGTACGGTCGTTCAGTCATGTTTCCGTGATAGCGAAGACGTCGTAGCTGGAACAAGAGCTGGCTAGCAGATAATCTGCTAGACAGGAGTTTATACCCCCGACATTCCGGTAGTACATGTCCCCGGTCTACACAGGAGGCTTGAATGGGTGGTTCGATTTACCGTCGCTTGTTTGTAGGGATGCCAAGGCTAGGCCAACGGGCAGACATGCGCGGAGATGGATTTAAACTGGGACGTCACATATCCACAATAGTTTTTTGTTGTCTGCCCTGGATTTTAGGTGTGATGTAAGAAGCCCAGCGCACTTGAAGTAATACGCCAAATTACAGAAACCTTGACATTGACAAGTGCAAACGACGTGCTGGAGCTTGCAAACTCAAGCTTTGGAGCAATTGTGGACAGTCAACAGTGTTTGTCAGGACATCGTATACAAACATTCTCTGCAAATATGTTCTTCTTTGACTCAGAGACGATATTGACAGAAGTGCGCACCTTTGTGGGTAAGGCGGTAGCCTTACGGGGTCTCGCCAGGGCAGTCGACACAGTGCATAACGAAGAATTTTTTTCTGAATTCGTTCGATCCGTTCGATATGAACAGAGTGGTAGGGTGCCCAGACTGGTGCCGCAAATTCCAAGACACTTTGTACTAAAGAGCGGAATACTGTCTTGAGAGCGTATGGGTCCTCAAAGCTCAAAGTATTTCGTCGCAGGAATCCAAGCATAGCAAATGCCTTAGCTGTTGTTGTCGCGATATGCTGATTAAACGAAAGCTTCTGATCAAAGGTTACTCCCAGATCCTTAATGGTGACAACTCTTTCAAGCGGAGTGCCACCAAAAGCGTATTCGAAGACCACGGAGGTTCTGGTTCTAAAAAAGCTGATACACTTGCACTTATCGGCGTTTACTTGCATCCCATGTTTTCCACACCATGCGAGTAGTCTATTGATGTCTTCCTGAAGTGCAGCACAGTCCACGCTCGAGTTAATGATCCTGTAGATTTTCAAATCATCTGCGAACAGTAGTTTTCGAACAGTAGTTTTGGCGATTGAAGGAAAGTTTCTAGATCGTTAATGAAAATCACAAAGATAAGCGGTCCTAAGTGACTTCCCTGTGGAACACCAGACGGCATATCGAAACTAGTAGAATGAATTCCACGAATATTTATAAAGCCATGACGATGTAACAGGTATGAATGCAACCATTTGGTTGCAGCTGTCGGAATCGCTTGTGGGTTTGGCGCATTTGTCACAGGTCATAACGATGGAAGGCATTTGAGCCTGTCTTGTTTTCGGCATTTTGCTGCGGGAACCGTGCACGAAACACGCAAAAGTTTCTTTTCACAGTGCACTGTCTTTTTTTTAGTTATCTGTGCTTGTTGATGACAGATCAATACTAACAGAGGAAAAGTATTCAGCGCAAAACTTTCAGCAAGAAAATCCATCACAAAGGGGACCCCAATCGTGTCGCCACCTGCTTTTAATCTGAAATATGACCGAAAAAATGATGTTAGCACATTTTTTGGCCCTACACTCATAAAAATCCACACTTTGAATTTATGTTCCTCCACACATACGTTCTTCGATTTCTTCTGCTATGTGATACAAATAAAATTCATGTTTGAATTATAGCTTGTATTCGAATAAAATTTAAAGATTATTAGTCGACACATAGCCTTTATGTTTTTCATCTGTGAAAGATTTCATAAACTCAAAATGGCTGCAATTGGAAAAAAAACGTGTTGTTGATGGTGTACGCAATCTTTGTTTTACCAAACAAAGGCAATTTTAGGTAAGTAATTTTTATTATAAAGTTCAGTTGGATTTTTAGTTATGCAAAGATTATAGAGTACACATTAAATTTAATTTTTCCCTCACAGCATGCTACCCTTAGTAAATTGGACCTTTGGCGTAAGAAGCAATCGGCTTTTCAACAATGCTAAAACGCTGGAACTACAATCACTTGCAAGATGTATTTAAGAAGGTAAGCCTTTAACTCTATTCATTTCCTGATTCCTGTAAAACAGACCATGTATTCATCTGCTTTCAGGTTAAACTTTTCAAACCTCCGGCTTGGATTCGGAACAGAAGCTTGAAATAGACGGCTTGGATGATGGGTCACCGATGGAAGACAGCAGCTGTAATATATTTAACATGAAAAAGTTTTGGTAAATATTTCTTCCAAAAATGTAATCAAAATAAAATTGTTTATAAACAAACAGAAAATCTCTTTATTTTTAAACGTCGAAAAGTAGATAAAAAAAATATCGATAAATAATAATTTGCTGCCTACTTTCAGGCGTTTTGCAAACGAATATTTCACACTTATAACATCTATGTGTGAACCTTCATAATGTTCATGTGTTGCATATAGCGCTGAAATATTTCCTAAAACATATGTGTGACACATAGTTTTGAATTGGGAGACAAATTGCAAAAATCTATATAGCCTGACACATAGCTGAAATGTGTGGAATTTTTGCAGTGTAGAAGAGATTGATCCCAGGGTGTTAGTACATGTCACAATCAGCAGCATAGAAACACCAAAACTCGTTTGCATTGGACTTTGAAGTGGGAACTCTTCTGTTTTTTTCGTTGCTGTTGTTGCAGTAAGATGACTAATAGATTGAATAAACATTTGATACTGTAATAAGGAAGTCCTCCCCCCCAGGACAACGTTCATTTTTTCCAGAAAAGATTATTGGCTATCAATTTTATGGACCATTACACTTTAAAAAACAACAGTCAATGATATCTTTTGAAAATTTCAATAACAATACTAACTTATTCAAAATCTAAATCCATCCAAGTTTCAGGTCCAGTTATACCAAACCAGAAGCAATGACGGAAACGATGCTGTATTGAAACTGTACTGAAAGCAAAAATATGAAGATACTATTTGCCCAACGTTATGCCAGAAGAAGTATTTAAACTAGGAAATCGCGTTGATGACGATAAACTGCTGCTGCGTTGTTTCGTAACATCTCGAGCCCCCTTCAACCGGACCGGGCCAATTCGACGAAAGCGTCAAACTAAAAACAAGAAGCCGTCGCAACAGAGAGAAAGGAAATGATAATTCCGGTTTTTATTATTTTACACTTTTACGACGGTATTTTTTTCACTTTCAGAGAGCATTGAGAGGTTGCAAGCATTTATTGCAACCGCTTGTACTTCAGTTTGGATACTTAATTAACGACCAAGGTGTACTAAGGATGAAAAGTGAACTAGGAGGGGCCTTCTGGTGTTTACGTAACTAGTTGAGGATGTGAGGTGGGAGTTTCTTAAAACTTTTAAGTTATACGACCATTTAGCTTCAAAAGTTTTCCGAAAGAAGGAAAAATTCTTTATGCTTTATGAACACTTAAATTTATTATCTGAAAAAAGTCAGAACGTCAGACTTGAAAAAATTGGGATTATTTTACAAGCAGGAAGTTGTTGTCCTGATATAAATTGGCTCAATAGAGGAAAATTGAATAAACCCGTAATCAGTTAGTTTTGAAAAAATGGAGACACGATTATAGTTTTAAGGGAGAGGGAACGATGCATCAGATTAAATTTTTTTAAGAGATTTCTTGCAACTCTGAATCTTAATCTGCATATTGATGATGCATGTCACTAATGTTTATAATATATTCGGTGACACAGATTTAACAGATTGTCATCATGGTGCCGTTGCATTTTCTAAAATATGCAAAGTTTCGAGCACATACCCTCCTAAGACGTTAATCAGCATCGTGGACCTCACAGGAGAAACGAAAATCGAGAGCAGCGCTTCTTTGTTATGGTGAGGTCAGTTTGGGTGTGTGGTTATTCAACTGATTTTTTTTATCTCTTGAATTTATTATTCCAAAAGTTAAAGACCAGCAATATGGCATGGGGTTAAAAATTTGGCCAATGCCGTCGCCATAGTTAATATCGTTGAACAGGGTCCAGCTTGCCGCGGCAAAAGGGCAAATCGACGAAAGTGCTGGGCAGCTGCTTTTGGGACCCACGAACGGTATCCTTATCCAGGAATGATATTGTCCGATTTTTTTTTACAACGTTAGCAAGCTGACATTTCATTGTTGCATGTTGAAACGAAACAAAAGTGTTGTCAACGTGCTGTACATATTTATAGGTATGAGACGTGTCGGATGCCTCTCTGAATATTCATTTCAAAATGTTGAAAGTTTCCTGAAAAGTTTTGTAGTATCAATGATGCCATTTTTGGTGGAACGTTATCGGATAATTCCACCATTGAAGACTTCGGGAGAACACTAGTTTGCTCTAGCTCTAGCTAAACAGTAATTGTTGTAGTAAGGTGACAACCGATGGCATATTAGATTGAAATACATTATTTTAAGTACACAGAGTTTTTTTTTTACGCAGTATTTCGTCCCGCGTAAAAAAAAAACGCGTTAATTCGAAAATCCGCGTAAAAAAAACCGCGTTAATTCGAAAATCCGCGTAAAAAACCGCGTTAATTCGAAAATCCACGTAAAAAAAACCTCGTTAATTCGAAAATCCACGTAAAAAAATCCCCGAAATTCGAAAATCCACGTAAAAAATCCATTTAATTAAAAAAACTCGCGCAAAAAAGCACGTTACTAAAAAAACGCGTAAGAACCATGATTATTTAAAAATTTGCGTACAATGATAGTTTATTTTTAAGATAAAAAACAAAATCAATTAGATTAAAAGAATAGTAGAATATAGTGAGGCTTTTTGACAGTTTGGAATTCAGATCGTCTCATGTCTCATGTCTCAGGTCTCATGTTCCATGTCTCAGGTCTTAGGTCTCATGTCTCATGGCTCATGTCTCATGTCTCATGCCTCAGGTCTCAAGTCTCATGTCTCAGGTCTCATGTCTCAGGTCTCATGTCTTAGGTCTTATGTCTTAGGTCTTGTGTCTCATGTCTCAGGTCTCATGTCTCAGGTCTCATGTCTCGTGTCTCAGATCTCGAGTCTCATATTTCAGGTCTCAAATCTCAGGTCTCAGGTCTCAGGTCTCAGGTCTCAGGTCTCAGATCTCATGTATCACGTTCTTAGTCTAAGATTTTCCCAACTACAAAAAGATTCTAAGTGTTTTCCTTTGAAAAAGTCTTAGAATATTTCCTCTGAAAAACCGCGTTAATTCGAAAATCCGCGTAAAAAAACCGCGTTAATTCGAAAATCCGCGTAAAAAAAGCCGCGTAAAAAAAACCGTGTAAATAAACCGCGTAAAAAAAAACTCAGTGTATTCTATTCCTAACCATCACACGAACTAATCGTTCTTATTACAAAAGGTTATGGGCCACGGATTTTGCGTAAGCGATTTTGTGTTAAAGCATGGATCATCCAAAAGCTGGACGCACTTTTTATTATACCATAGCGCTCCTAGTCGTCGGATCTGGAATGTTTTGACAGTATTTTGTTCGAAAATGTTTCCTCTATCAGTGCTGAAAATTTCGTTACGATTCGTTTTGTTTCAAAAAAGATACACGTAATGGAAGCCGCGATACGAAAATTAATTTTGGACACCCACGTCAAAAACCCTACGTGGTCTGGTTCAAAAATGGTGAAATCTGATTTTCTCACAAAGGACCAGTAAAGTTTTCGCCAGATTTGGCAAGCTGCCACTACAGCAAAGAGATACTACAGTGGTATCGGGCCAATGGGTGGATTTTGTCGAAAAGGACATCAACCCACCCAACTGCCCTCAATTCCGCCCTATCGAAAAAATTTGGGCAATTGTCAAGCAGAAGACGAAGAAGAATGGTAGGACGACTCGGGATGCAACAGAGATGAAGAGATTGTGGAAAAATGGCTGCTGAGGTCAGTGAATAGGGTGTCCAAACTATGATGAGTGGTACTCGACAAAAAGTTCGAAATTTCATTAAAACATCATCGGAATATTTTTTTTATTATTTTTCCCCTTAAAGTGCAATAACAACCTTAAATTTTGAGTACAAACAATTTTTATTTCGTTTACATAGCTCCGAGATAGAACCTTTTTTAATGCGTCCAGATTTTGCGTGTTCCATGCTTTATGGACCACGGAATTCAAAACTTCCTGGCATGGAACGACTTAAATTAAATGCAGAGAAAAGTGGGCAACATACAAGTTTGCCGTATAAATCTACCTCGAACTTGATGAACTCTAGGATGTCGTTAAGGAAGGTGAAACCGGATCTTTCTGATTTACCAGTTGATCCAGCCAATAATCGCAAAACTCGGACAAAGAGATTATCCCTTTGCTCGATCCAATAAATTACGTCCAAGGTCAAGGAAGAGTGGGCGAATTTGGAAACGGCGTTCGACGACACCGGATTGGCACGGCGTATTGGTTTGCTTCGGAAATTGATAAAGACAGCAGAAGTTGACAAATTCATCATCAAGAGGAACAGAGGACCGAATGCAGAAAATGTGGACAACATGACCATATCGCCAAGGAACGCAGAAGTAACAAGAAAACTGAAGCGTTCTGCACCGTGTATTGTTGACATTTACATCCTCAAGCGACAGCGACAGTGAATGGTTTTTTTTTATTCGGGTGCAACAGTTCATATGGGTTGTACTCCATTTACCCGAAAACCATTGCCCAGAATGAAAAATCGCCAGAATTTCAGTCGCCAGAAAGAACCATTCCCCAGCATTTTTTTCCCCAGACGAACCATTCCCCAGAAAAATTTTCGCCAGAATGTACCATTTCCCAGAAATTTTTTCACCAAAATGAACCATTTACCAGAAATTTTTTCGCCAGAAGAACCATTTCCCAGAAAATTGAAAACATTTATCGCAGACACCAGATACCCAGACTGACCACTGAAGGCTGATTTTGGCGCTTGTTCCGCAGCGCTATCTACGGGTTATCGTGAAACTAACGGCCACATACACAAACGGAAAAATCTTACACAAACATAACTTATTTTGTGTGCATATTGAAACGCCCTTGATATATCACACACACATTTGCATTGTGCTGTTTGTTTTCTTTACATCTAGCTATGAACACGGTCGTTTTTGGTTACCTACTTTTGATAGAAAAAAGAACCATTTATGAATTAGAGCGCATAACCAAATGTGGTTAGAATTCAACCATAGACGTTCTTCCATCTTAACGAAACGTTTGAATTTCTTTCGAAACTAGGTAGCTCTGAATTATTTGTAGGTAAAAAGAACCTTCGAATGCTCGGCAAATGCGCCGTTGTCAGTTTCTTGGGCCTACCTACCCTTTTCTGGGTGTTATCAGGTAGATTATTATTGTTACCCGCCCTATTGGACAATTTAAGGGAGGGAAATGATACACTTTCTTCAGTAACCGAAGATGAAAAGCCTGTAGCTGAATCCCTTAAATTGTAAACATCAATCCTTAAACAAAAATGACTGAAGAAAAATTACATTAAATAAAAAAAAAACACTTTCTTCAGTCGATAACCCACTGAGGATGCTAGCAAGTAGCTAGTGAAATACTAGTATTTGGGTCTTTCAAATACTGTAGCTGAATTCAAAGGAATCTTCGACTACTTTGAAATCATAGTTTCATTCAGCTAAGAGGTTCTTCAAACTTTTGATTATAAGGATCTCTCGCATCGTTCTATCGCTAAAACATTGGGAATCGCGAATTCCACGGTGTCGCGAGTGATGAGCAGTTCGAGGAACGATTGACCACCGATGAAGTGATGGAAAAAGTATTCCGTACAACACCAAAAACCACAATCGCGTAGTTGGAGCCTTCAACCGAAACCCGAGATGATCAGCTTTGAATATTTAGTGCGATTTTTTGAAAATGTTCTAACTTTAGGTTTAGTTTAAGGTACAAAACTAAAACATTATTTCTGGGCAAAATACCTTCGAAAAAGCTATTGTTCATTATCTTTCAAATGAGATCAGAAGATGTGCAATATTACCTATTAGACGGCTGAGATATGAACAATCAAAATTTGCATGTTTTTTAGCGGGTGATCCCAAAATTTTGGCCAGCAGTGTACACGCAGAATAATTTAGAAATTATTTACACGGGATTTTTCACGTAAACTAAGAGTTTGCTGCATAATACCGATTCTACGTGTGTTTGTAGTAAGCACAGTGTATAAAGGAAGCCCTTGTATTAACTACTTTGCTTCCACATAACTGACACATGAAATTCACGTAAAGTCTAAGTGGATGAATAATATAAGTTTTGTGCATTTGTCTCGATGTAAATTCTTCTCAGAAAAGGGAGCTGTCAGCCAGCTGATTTCGTTAGCTGTTGTGAATTTTTTTGTATCTGGTGTTTTAAAAAAATAGAAGTTTTCAAACCGTTTTTTGGGAATACGAATTGCTTTGCAATTTTATTGGATTTTGCTTTGTCTTCTTGGTAAGTGATAATGCTGCTTATGATTATGATTAATTAATTAATTTTTGTGTTTCATCTTTTGGTAGCAATGGCTCTGGATGCAAGTTTTCTTTCATTAGACCTGGTGACGATCGCCCGTTTTTTGGACTGTCCAAATAGGATGTTTAACAGAACACCATTAACGCAACAAGGGTAAATTAATTTTCAATTTAATGATTAATTTTTTATTAATCCGATTTTTTGCAGGATTCGACAAATCAAGCTGCGAAGAAATTGAAGTGTTTTGATTGTTGTGTAAGTTAGAAAATATTGTAAAAATAAAGTTTTTTCAAAATTTAGTTTCAGTTCAATCATAATAAACAACAAAGCAAAAGAAAAACGACATATATTTCATTTCGAAACTAAAAACTTTCTCAGTAGTATTTATAAACACACCGCGTTGAACCTACTAAAATTTCACGTAAATAATAGGTGAGTTCCATGAAGCACAAATTCTTATTGGGACGCATTTACGCATTGGGAGTATTGATTTCGTAGCATCTAGGGGAGATAAGGGCATAATGGCCACCTTGAGGAAAACGCTTATTTAACCATAGAGAACAGCTATAATATGTGAATTACATCATTGTTTTGTGTTCAGACATTCAAATAGTCCATTCCCTTATTGGATGAAACTTGAAAAAGTAGATACGTTTAAAAATGCATTTTAAATTTTTTTCCGAAAGCTGAAAACCAGTCACTGTGGAGGCATAATGAGAACCCCTCTGGGGCAGTATAAGCACCATTAATCAAGGCAAGATGAACGTTTTCTGCCGGGGAATCTAGCAGCGAATTCGACTCGATGAAGTCAACTGAATAATAGAGCTACAGCTTGACTTGTTTCATCTGACTTTTTGGCCTATTGGTATGGTGTCGGAGAGGTAATCAGTAGACTCGAGTTCGATTCCTGGTCAAGGAGTTTTTTTTCATTTATCATTCATGATCGATGCATTTTGCACTAAACGGTGAGGCGTAGATTCGTCAAACAAAGCAATAAAAAAATAAACCAGGCCTGATTGTAGAATTCAAAGAATTAATACATACTCATACATTATGTTTCTACTGTTTTGTTTGACGGATGATGCTACTCGCCATGTAAGGTAACAATCAAAAAAATAAATTATGAATGGTATGTGAGAAAAAATCCCCTCGAACAGGAATCGAACTCGAGCCTACTGATTACTTCTCCGACACCTTACCAATAGGCCAAATCGGCAGATGAAACAAGTCAAGCTGTAGCTCTATTATTTAGTTGACTTCATCGAGTTGAATTCGCTGCTCGAATATACGGCAGAAAACGCCCATCTTGCCCTGTTCGCCCCAGGTCAACAAATTTAAGTAAAAACGCGTTTTAAAATGGATTAAAGTGAAAAATCAAAAATTTTATGATAGTGAAAATTGAGAAACAATGTGTAAATCATTTTGCAGTGCGTTTATTTAAGATCAAGATGCTTTAAAGGTCATAAAAGCTTATTTGGTGGTGCTCAAAAATTATAATATTTTCGTCACTTGAGAACCTAGCTGGTTATTATTTAATATTTCTGTAATGATGAAAAGCATATTTCTTATTTGGTGAAAAATTAATACCATAGGCAGTACGAAACAAATCCTCATGAAAATTAGTTTAAGAAAATACGTACTTTTGTAGAAAAAAGGAGTGCTTATGCCCTGGGTGCTCGTTATGCCCTTATTTCCCCTACGTGAAAATCAATTGGATAAAAATTATGTAGTTTTTCACGTAGCTGCTACTTGCAGATTATTGTGGGTGTATGTCAAGGCTGACTTCGGGCAAATGCCAGGTCAAAAGCTTTACTTGGCAACGGCTCGGGGGGATGTTCCAGCCAAATTTAAATTTGTTTTTACCGACAAATTTGCACAAAAATCTTTACCCACCCGACTGTCCCCAGTTCCACCCTATCGAGAAATACAGACAACTGTTTTGTTCCAATTCTGTCTGAAGCAAAAGATAACAAAGGCACTACTAGAGAAGGTTTCAAGAGCAAATTATAACACCGCTATTAAACAACACAGATTTATAAGGACAATCTTCTGGACAATTTTTGATACAGTACAATTATCTTATTCTAATTAGATTGAAGAAACTAAACTGTTTGAAAGTGTCACTTTAAGGTTTTTTGGTTTGTTCAGAGTACAAGAGTTATTTACACAATTACAATTTTTATTTTATCGAAACTGGCGATTGTCTTTAAAGCCTACCTTCTTTTTAAAGGTTATATAAAAGTTTTTTTTTTACAGCCAATTTGTAATTCATTGAAGCTTACGTACGAGTGTCTTAATCAAACCCGTCTTTTTTCATGAGGGTCATAGTATAAAGATTTTTTAACAGTCAATTTGTATGTATGTCATAGAAGCTTACGAGTTTCGTCAAAACTTTTTTCTTTTAATTAGGGTTAGTAACTGGTTTTTTGTCCACTTTTTTGTATTTTACTGAAGCTATCCGAGAAGCTTGCTTTACTCTTTATAAGGGTTACAAAGCAGTTTTGATATTTTCATTGCAAACGATTGTCTTCAAACCATTTTTTTTATATTAACAAGCTCCATAATCCAAGCTTTTCAGCGTTTTCATGTGACTTGTGGTTAAAAAAAGTATTAAGAGTTACTTGAAAAAATTGCATGCATCATGATGTTTGGATTCTTGATAATTAAAAAACAATTTGAAATGAGTTTAGAATTTTCACTGTTAATTCTATGATTATAACTTGGTATTCGTAAAGCCGTTTGACCATTTTTTCGCGGTACATGACGTATTTTAATATGTTTAAATTTTGTTTTTTAACAACAATGCTGCCTGAATGCAATAGAGATTGGTACGTAGACTGAACAGTAATCAACAACCGTCATCAATGGATTGATACCGATACGAGAAAGCGGAAAACAAACCACGAACTTGTGAAAAGCTTGAGCCAGATGAGGGGGGAAAGAAATCAACTATTTACTCCATAGCATCCCCCACGGTACGAGGGGCTTAGTTGAGTTTCGTTACGCGAGTTTTTTTCTACTTAGTGACAGGAAAAGTCGGGGTAGCTCCGCCATTCCACCAGCAAACGGCTGGCAGATATCGAATCAATCGTGAATGGGGAGATGGGGTTATTGATGGATAGGAGAGGTTGTTGTATAAAAATATAATTACGACGACCTGAACCGGTTTGTTTCGTTGTGTGTAGGGTTATTTCGTCGTCTTCGCCGTCGCGTTCGTCTCGTAGAAAGTGAAATCTTTCGCCAAATGTTGCCAACTCGAGATCGAACGGAACGGGTCGGTGTCGACTTTTCCGAGCACTGAACCAGCAAAAGCGAAAACTGCGCAGCAAGATGTTTAACAGAGCTTGCACTTTTTTTTTTACTTTCAAACCAAAGAAAATGGCTCCGAACTTTCAACTTTAATTTATTAAAGATCAATGAACTTGAATGGAGTAACTTCACAATGGCCGCTTTTCAATGAAAAATTTTGAACTTCGCTAGCGCTACAATGTATATGTTTGCAGCGATCATCGCGTGGTTACGTAAGATCTTCGAAGTTTGGCGCGCGCGAGCATTGCAGCATCGCAGTATTTTCTCGGCCATCATTTATGCTGCTAGCAAATATTTTTCACCCAAACGCCCTCGACTTTGAGAACGACTTTTGCTGGTGAATCGTGATTTTCAATCGAAAATCAAAACAGAATTCGTGCAAAACCAATCGTTTTTTTTCCACTGGACTGACCACTACCGGGTAATTTATGGTGCTTAGCACCCCTACAGGCTCCAGTTCATTTTCAAGCTTCAAATATTGAGTAAAAAAACACCGTTAGAAGTGTTTAATAGGTGCTGAGCTTTGACTCATTCGGTTGAATAAAGGTTGTCAAATTGGCACGTTCTCATGCGAGCGCATGAGAAAACACGTGTTAACTAATCAAGTTGGTAGATCATTGAGGGCATTATAACGCAGCGATGATTAAATTGCAAAGAACTAGATTTTAAGATTTTGGGTAAAGTAGGTTCTATGCAACGTTTTTGTATACAAGCATTTGTCCAATTTATTCAATTTTTTTTTTATATCTTCTAATATATAAAGATGAGTTGGGCTATATATGTTTGTATATATATATATATATATATATATATATATATATATATATATATATATATATATATATATATATATATATATATATATATATATATATATATATATATATATATATATATATATATATATATATATATATATATATATATATATATATATATATATATATATATATATGCACCTTATACAAATCCACACCGCTTAACCGATTAGCTTGAAATTTGGTACACTGATGTAAACGGACATGAGAAAGGTCGAGGTAATAGTTTTGAGCCCCTCCCACCTAAGAAAAGGGACCCTCCCATACAACTAACGTTTTTATTCCGAAGAACCAAAAGTCATGGCACCCATTTGTCAACCAATTTTCGTTTCCTTTGGCGGGATTGCTTTCACCATCACCATGGGCCAGGCACTAGAAACGACCATCCAAAGTTCACGTGTACTCGAAAGCACATCAAAGCTTGCTGAGCATAAAAAATTTGAAAGGAGAAATTTTCGCGGGTGTTTTTTCCTTCCGCTGTTCAAAGCACGTGGTACCGGTGCATGGCATTTGGTTGCAATAATGAGCCTTCATTTAGAATTAAAAAAGCTACTCGCCTGTTAAAAATATATTGAGTAGAACAGTGGTTGAGAATCTACTAGAATATGCAGTGTGTAAAGTATGGATACATTAATTATGTTCATTATGAATTGACTTTTTCAGTTGAACAACTACATATTTGGACTGAAAACTAATGTTCCAGCTATTAGGAACCATCCATTTTCATATTTTCGGAATTCCTCATAGGGAACCAATTAATAAAACTGAGGGTTGTAGGTTCAAGGATGCGATCTCAACACTTTGATTGCCGTGTAGGAATTTAATTTACAATAGGAATTAGACAATTTAACGTTCATTTTATGCAAAAAATTGAAACCAAATCCGACGCACGACTTTTTGTAATTTGATCTGAAGTTTTTAGTTTTGTATAATTCAATTTCATTTGTAAATTTATAAATTTTAAGTTATTATTGATCATCGATGTGTTCAATTCTACCATCCAATTAAAACAAAACTTAAAAAGCACATTGAAAACATGCAGAGATTTCAGCGGAAATCTTTTTAGAAATTTCTAAGTACAAAATAAAACTTAAATGGGTATTCCATTCTACTGGGAGATCTTGAAAAAAGGTTGTTAACATTTATTTACAAGCTTAATACATGGGATTTTCACTAGATAACCCATGAAAAAGATAAAACAATGTTATCATTTGATAAAAAAATGGTAATTCAGTTCAAGCTTCCTAAAAAATGGTGGGTGTGAATAAGGTTGCCAGAATTGCCGTATCGGGACCGGAAAAATCCAGCCAATTTTATCGAAAAACCTGGCCAAATCCAGCATTTGATTTCAAAATGTTCACACTGATATCCTGGCAATATCTTTTCAAACTTGGTCAAAACCGCGGAATTATTCAAAAAAAAGCGAAAAATATTCTTTCAATATTTTTTTTCAACAAACCGCATCAGCAGATTTTAAATTGAATATCAAGCTTCCAAACACGGGTAATGATAATTTCTAAAACTTGCCATTAAAAACTTCTTTTTGAACGTAAAAATGAAAAAAATAATTATTATAAAATCTCAGATTATGTTACGTTTTAAATATGATGTGAATAAATTTGGACAAAATCCGGGCTTTTCGCAACAACATCCGAGAAACCGAGCCAGACCGGGCTTACCTTATTTTAATTCAAATGTTCTAGCAAATCCGAATAAATCCGGGCAACCTGGCAACCTTAGATGGAAATGTTTTTCGTGATAGAATGGATAAGCATTCAAGGGAAATTATTTCAAATTTCTATTAGCAAACCTAAAAACTATTAGTTATTCATATTATTGAATTGAAACAATAAACTTTGCTTATAATCCCAATTAAAGCTGTATGAAGACTAACGAAACTTACATAGCCCACATGGCCAAACATGGTCCAATTTGTTATAATGATGAACAAAAAGCTTTCAAAATTTCAAAAAGTCAAACGACTCATTTCGATAAATATTTTATGTGAACCCGAGCAAGGCCGGGTAAAAGCAGCTAGTTTATATCATAAAACTTGATGAAATCTCGCGTGAGCTTTCATTACGCCGTATGAAACATCTTAAGAATTCTCAGAAAACTGCAGCAAAAGTTAAAAAAATAACATTAAAATTGGTATTTCACATATAGCATATAGTCCAGGCTACAAATATTCTAAATGGAAAAAAGTTGCGACTAGTCAGTTTTTGTATTTTTTTCGGAATAAAACTCTTTATTTACATTTTATTTCATACGACGTAATGAAAGCTCACGCGAGAAATTATCTTTTATATCAAAGGTTTTCGTTTGATGTAGAAAATCTTGAAAGGACTGTACTCGAAAAAAAATGCAATCCTTTCTTTTGCATTTTTCGATACAGCTGCCAAACGAGAAGAGCTTCGACTAAAAATTTAAATTTCAGACACGATCATCGCGAATTTATTTTCTTGACTGCTTGGGTATTATGTGTTGAAAAGGCATCTGTCAAAAAAAAATCGAAGAATAACATTAAAATAATACCGACATTGCTGAAAATTTCATCAATTTGCATCTAGCAATCAACAGTTCAATGCAAATTAAAACAAATAATCAGCAGCATCAGATTTGAAAATCTGCACTTCTTAAACCAATTCGTATTTTACACCGGAAACAACCAAACAATCAGCAGCAGCAGCCAGAAAATCTGCGCTTCTTAAGCCAATCCGTATTTTTTTTCCACAGGGAGGCCAAATCAAAACAAACAAACAGCAACGGCCTTAAAAATCTACACTTCCTAAGCTATTTCGTCTTTTTCCACCAAAAGGCCAAATCAAAACAAACAATCAGCAGCAGCAGCCTTCAAAATCTGAACTTTCTAAGCCAATCAGTCTTTTGCACCGGAAGGCCAAATAAAAACAATCAGCAACAGCAACCTTAAAAATTAGCGCTATCTGAGCCAATCCACCTTTTTCCACCGGAAGGGCAAACAAACAATTAGCAGCAGCAGCCTTAAAATTATGCGCTACATCAGCCAATCCGTCTTTTTCCACTGGAAGGCCCAATCAAAACAAACAATCAGCAGTAGCAGCTTTAAAATTCTGCGCTACACCAGACAATCCGTCTTTTCCACCGGAAGACCAAATCAAAACGAACAATCAGCTGCAGCCTTAAAAATCTGTGCTTCCTAAGCCAATCCGTATTTTTCCACCGGAAGGCCAAATCAAAACAAACAATCAGCAGCAGCAGCCTTAAAAATCTGCGCTTTACAAGCCAATTCGTCTTTTCCATCGGAAGGCCAAATCAAAACAATCAGCAACCGCCTTAAAAATCTTCGTTTTCTAAGCCAATCCATAATTTTCCATCGAAGGCCAAATCAAAACAAAGAATCAGCAACAGCAGTTTTAAAAATCTGCGCTTCACAAGCCAATCCATCTTTTTCAACCGGAAGGCCAAATAAGAAAAAAAAATCAGCAGCAGCCTTTAAAATCTGCGTTTCCTTAGCCACTCCGTCCTTTTTCACTGGAAGGCCAAATGAAAGCAAACAATTAGCAACAGTCTTGAAAAGCTACGCATTCTAAGCCAATTCGTCTTTTACCACCGGAAGGCTAAATCAAAAAAAGAAAAATCCGCAGCAGCATCCTTAAAAATTTGCGCTTTACTAGTCAATCCGTCTTTTTTCACTGGAAGGCAAAATCAAAAAAAAATCAGCAGCAGCCTTAAAAATATGCGCTTTCTCAGCCTATCCGCCTTTTTTTCCACCGGAAGGCCAAATCAAGACAATCAGCAACAGCCTTAAAAATCTGCGCTTTCCAAGCCAATCCGTATTTTTCCATTGGAAGGCCAAATCAAAACAACCAGCAACAGCAGCCTTAAAAATCTGCGCTTTCTCAGCCAATCCGGCTTTTTCCGTCTTTTTTCACCGGAAGATGAAATCAAAGCAAACAATAAGCAACAGCCTTAAAAATCTTCGCTTTTTAAGCCAATCCGTTTTTCCATCGGAGGACTAAATTAAAACAATCAGCAACAGCAGCCTTAAAAATCTGCGCTTCCTAAGCCAATCCGTATTTTTTCACCGGAAGGTCAAATCAAAGCAAATAATTAGCAACAGCCTTAAAAATCTGCGCTTCCTGTGCCAATCCGTTTTTTTTCCACCAGAACGCCAAATCCAAGCAAACAATTAGCAACACCCTTAAAAATCCATGCTTTCTAAGCCAATCCGTCTTTTTCCACCGGAAGGCCAAATCAAAACGTACAATCAGCTGCAGCCTTAAAAATTTGCGTTTCCTGTGCCAATCCGTCTTTCTTCTGGTGGCAGAATCATAAACCAATTTTTCGTAGCAGCAGCCTTAAAAAGCAGCGCTCTCTGTGCTTATTCTACCAACTATGCCATTGTCGTGATTCAACGATTATTTATTTCGAATTTTAATTCAAAGATTCACTCAAACACGCCTGTCACTCACTAGAATCGATCAATGACTTACTTTGTTTTATTTGTGCCTAGTGTTGGCAAAATAACAAACGTTGCGATAGAAACTTATTTTATTTTATTTAACTTCAGTGTTGCCGAATGCAACTATTATTTCATGTTATATTTTTTAATTTGATTTATTTTCTAAACATCCCATCTCTACAGCATGTACAAAATTTTGCTCCTCTTGCTTGGACGCCATTTTGATAACTTAAGATCTAATGTCAAACTCCAAATAGAATAATTCTACACACACACTTACAAAATGATGGGTGTTGAGTTTTTTTTAGATGAAAGATTAGAAAAAATACTGCGAAATGTATGTTGACAACTTTTTGATCCGAACACCCTGTGCTAGACTTGAACTACAAGATCGAAATTTATCTTTGTTTTAAAAGCAATCGATCTTCGTCTATAATTCTTTTTTTATATATATTTCCCTTTCTATCTTCTTTTCTTCTTTAAAAAGTGCTTGACTTAAGTAATTATTTGTAAAAAACAAAAAACGTGTGCGGCTCCTTAAAGCTTAAAGGTTTAAGCCGTATCAAATACAATAATTGTTAAATTGAAACCAAAAATGCTGTTTCCCTGCGTAATCAATTTTCAATGTATGGTGTAAACGTAATGAATTTATGAATGAAATTTTTCAAAATAAAAAGATTTATCTGCTTATAAGGAATTATGCATTTTAAAAAACACTAAAAAGAATATGAACAAGTGATACGAAGCTGGGAGATGAAACTTTTGCTTCGTAATTCAAGAAACAGATATAGAACAGCAGATAAACGTGCAAATAATTGCGTCTCATTGAAACAGAATGTTTCCTTAGCTTAGAGCACATCAACAATAAGAATCAAACAAGTGACACTTTCTAAAAATAGTGACCGATTGAAATTAAATTTGTCGTTCGGTCGCGTCCTGGCGGCCGCGCTGACGATTTTGTACATTTCGGATTCCTAGGTCGATTCAAGTTTAGACGGAACGATCAACGAATACTGAATTCGATCAGCCAAACAATTGGTAGTGCCCTAGAGGCCCACAGAGTCATGGCAAAAGGGGACATTTCAATGCCAGTTCGTCGTTTGATTCGGTTTTCTTTTATTCGATTATTTTTTCCTTCTTCAAAACGATGTTTGCATTGAAGATCTGTTTTTGATTGAGTTTTAAGGGACAGCTACTATGAATTGCATGGTTTCGGAAAACTAACACGTTCATTCATTCACAGCCGTTTGGAGAATTTCAATGTATGCTCGAATTTAGCGACTTTGAAACATTGGACTTGATTATAGTTCAGTGGTAAACTCAAATCAATCTATCTTAAAGATTTTTTAAAAATCTATTTCTACAAAATTAGTGTGCAGGTACTTTCAATAGAACTCCTTTGAAAAAAGTTACCTCAATTTTTTGTCACTAGTTCGAAAGAATCTAGAATACTTACTACGTAAGCATTCTTTAAAAAATTGCCATAATCAGTTTTGAAATTATTTAATGCTATAAAATGAAGTCGCAATTTCATTTTTCGCAAATTGCAGAAGCAGCCACATGCGGCAGCAAAATGTCGCCTGTCAGAGTTGAGAAGATAATTTGTGGGAAATCTGCTGGCATCGAGCAGCATCAACAAAAGATAAATATCTATATGTTCCAACCCGGGGTCCACAACCAGCCAACGAACAGTACCAACTTCATCAGTTGATGGCCATGTTATTTGCTTTTTCTCCAGAAGAAGTTACACAAGGAAAACAACGTTTTATTATGGATGCACGACGAGGGCTAACTTTCTCTTCACTTATGTACATACAAACTGGATGTTGAAGCTGAAGTCACCCAAGGAAATGTACCAGACCATCCACCCTACAGTTTGGATTGAACCTCTTTAAAACGATATTTGTCTAAATATTTTTTTTTCATAATTTGATAATAGGCCTATGTATACTCTTTTTTTGTTCCGAAATAGTCGTTTTAACATCTCCAGGCCATTCGTGACTTATACATACGAAGCAGTTGTCGGACAGTTATTGAAAAATTTATATTGGGTACAACTGTGTTCGATGTTTACTCTTGGGTTCGAACTCACGGACAGGAGGAAACCGACTTCCCAACTGAGCTATAATTATAATTATAAATTTTCTTTTGGAATTATCAAACAGTGTAGTTTTTTTTTTAATTGAAGAATTTAACAACATTGCAGACAGATGAAATAAATTGTTTTGCCAAAGGAGAAAGTTATTGATTTTTGAATCCCGAATGTCCCGAATCTAAATACAGTATTGTTCCGATTTTGTCAGCTCCCGATTTTGTCTACCCCCGATTTTGTCAGCATTTTATCCCGATTTTGTCAGCCTTTAAATTTAGTTGAAATTTTCTGCTTTTGAACTAAAATTCTCAGACATTTAACACTGTATGTTTTTGGGAGTTGTCCTGACCCACGTAGAGGACCACCCATTAACCACTTGGTATTTTAAGGGTTGGTTTTTCAAGGGTTAAGGGTGATTGAAGGTTCATAAGCGTTTTCATTGATGACGAATGGAAGGAGATTGAAACTTGACCACATTTTGATCACATGGTTTATGGATAGCCCTTAGGGATCATCCATAAACCACGTAGACTTCAGGGGGGAGGGGGGGGGGGTTTGGCCAAAGTCTACGCTCCATACAAATTTTCGAAATTTTATATGGACAAAAGAAGTATACGAGGGGGGAAAAGGGGAGGGGGGTCTGAAATGACCAAAAATGAGTCTACGTGATTTACGGATAGTCCCTTAGGGAACTATTCACAAACCACGTGGATTTGTCGTTTTTTCATGAAACATATTTTTTTATTTGCTCGACAACGCTTCGCCACATATCTTAAGCTTACTGATACCATAGCGCTTTTTGAAGTCATGTATTCAGTGCAGTGAAAATTTAATTGAATCTTTGACGTTGCAACTTTCAGCAAATGTTTGAGCTTTGACTATAAGCATGGTCGAAGAAACTGTTTTGTTCAGGCGTCGTTGGTTAAGAAACCAAAGATACAAAACATCCTCCAAATTTTTATGCGCACTTGTGGAAACGTATTTGAAAGTCTTACAAGACGACACGACGTGTTGGATGCCGCACGAAGTATGGAGTCAGTATTCTTTTGAATTTTTTTGACGGTTGTTGGATGGATGTTGTACTTCTTCGCGATGTCTGCTTTCTTCGCAGCCTTGTCCTCAAGATTCCGAAGGGTTTTGACTTTTTCCTTAAGGCTGAGCGAGTTTCGTTTTTTTTCTCAATAGCCACTATTTTTGGAGACATCTGTAAATTGATAAAAAAAGCCATCTGTTTTGAAAACCATACAATTTGAAGCACTTAGAATAGTACAAACCTTGCTCTACACAGTGCTTAGCTATTAATGGTGACGCTTTTTAAAGTTAGTTTTAACGAAGGTTCTTGATAGTGTTTCCGATATTACTGCGGAAAATTTGGTAAACGTATGTATTAGGAAACAGTATTTTCAGTTTTTATTTGGCGTTTAGAAATTATCTCACCGGTGGTTGGAAGCAGAAAGAGGTTGTTGAATATTGACACCTAATCATGAAGCATTTCTGTAATTTTGGCAGCAGTGAGCTGTCAACACGTGCTGATAGGTTCAAGATGTATCAAGTTTAAAGTGATCTAACTTATGAGACAAACAAATTCAGCTGTTATGCAATTGCATATCAATCCTGCAGCTACGCACCAACGGTTTTTCAAATGGCATGTACACAATCCATTGTATGAAGGGTGTTTGTAAACAATCACTTAGGGTTGAGTTCTTAAACAGGTCCTTCATTTTGCTATTTGCCATTTGACGCCTCAAGAACTCAAATCGGTCAAGCGGTCATCGAGATACGTGTGCGACATTATTATGAAACATGCACACACACACATACACCCATACCCAGCAAACATTTTTGTAGGTATATTTCTCAACAAACTTTGCTATACGTTCCATATCTATATATATAAAAAGCAATTATCTGTATGTTTGTTTGTTTGTTTGTCCTCTATAGACTCAGCCGCCTTAAGAGCTAGAGATCTGAAATTTGGCATGGATGCTCATTAGGACCAGGAATGATGAAAAATGTTTTTAGATTTTTGGACGACCCCTTCTGAAGGGGGTCGTCCATACAAGACAAATATTGTTTTCACGTTATTGACGTTATTTTCCGTCGGATTGTGATGAAAATTTGCACATGAGTGTTTTGAAAGACGAACAATCGATTACAGTTATCAAATTTACAGTCTGGGGTCGGCCAAAGGGGTCGTCCATATTCACTGATCAATGTTTTTGCTATATTGGCTTTATTTTACATTGGATTGTGATGAAAATTTGCACATGAGTGTTTTAAGAGACGAGCAATCGATTACAGTTATCAAATTTAGGGTCAGGGGTCAGCGAAAGGGGTCGTCCATATCCACTGATTAATGTTTTTGCGATATTGGCGTTTTTATAGATCGTATTGTGATGAAAATTAGCACATGAGTGTTTTGAGGGACGAGCAATCGATTTCAAGTTTCGAATTGCGGATCAGAAGTCGGCTGAAGGAGTCGTCCATATCCAACTTTAATGTTTTTGCGATTTTGACGTGATTCTACATTGGATTGAGATGAAAATATCCGCATAGGAGTTTTGAGGGACGCTCTTTTGCTTTCAGGTTTCAAATCTTGACTCAGGGGTCGGCAAAAGGGGTTACTATCTGTTCACTGTTTTTACGATATTCTCTTGATTGAGCATAGAATTGTAATGAAAATTAACACATTGACAGTTTAACAGAAAAGATAACTGATTTCAGGAATCAAGTTTTGAATCGTGGAAAAAAGGCCTTCCATGTTAGTTGCTCACTGTTTTCGCGATATTGTCGTGATCATGCATCGGATTGAGATGAAAATATTCAGATGAGGGTTATAAACTATGAGCAATTGACTCCAGGTAGCATGTTCCGTGTCAAGGGTCGGCGAAAGGGGCGTCTATATTCACTGTTCACTGTTTTCAAGTTCCTGACGTTATTTTACATATAATTTGAAAAAAAATAAAATGACACATGGGAGTTGTGAGGAACGTAAAATTGGTTTTAAGTATCGAATTTCGGGCCACGGGACAGAAAAAGAGGGTTTCATTGAAAGTTCAGTGTTTTGTGCAATAATTTTGTTCGAGGCAGTTAATTGATACCAATTTAAGTGTGAAGGTCAAGCAAAAGAGTCGTGCACATAAACAAATAGAACATGTTTCTGCCATAATGTCTAGAGTTTGCAACCGATCGAGAAGAAAACACTCTCACATAAATTTTAATAAAAATCCAATCAACCGTTTAATTTGAATTTCAAGTAATAGTAATAATAGCGACTTTAAACACTGTTGAATTTTTTCCCCGAAAATTGTTGAAAGAATGTTTCGAATTGATTTTCTAAACTCATTTTGACGTACCAATGATTTAAAGCGAAACGAAGTTCGTACGGGATCAGCTAGTACATTATAAAATCATCTTATATAACTCGAAAAAACAGCATTTACGTACTAAAGTGGAGGCAATATACATACATATTTTTAACTTCTGGCTTAAGCGATAAGAGTTGTACAATTGGAAGATATACAACACCTTTTACCGTACATCTTGACAGTATGCGAGAGAGCGCAAGTTTTGCTCTGAATGCATGCAAACCGTTGGCAGCGACAATATTTGCTGCTTCTCTCATTGGCCAGTTTATCCAAATGGACCCTCTGATTTTTAGAAATCTGGTTGCACTGCTTATCGCAAAGAGAACAACAAGGTTGTTTTCTCATTTGAATTCCGCACGCGGGAGACAAATTTGCAAACATGGCGGACTTTTGCCATATACGAGTCGGTAGACTTTAACTAACCATTTTTACGATCATTTACTTGGTTTGGTAGGAATTACGATTCGCATTAACATTGTTAACGAGTTGAGCTGACATTTCTTATGCGATGTTATGTTTGCTGGGTACATACACACACATACACACATACAGACATGTTCCTATCTCGACGAACTGAGTCGAATGGTATATGACACTTGGCCCTCCAGGCCTCTGATCGAAAGTTGGTTTTTCAAGCGACATGTATACCCTTCTTTGTAAGAAGGGTAAAAAATAAAGATAAGGGGTCAATGTCACCCCTTATCACGGTATTGACATAAAATATGGAAATAACAAGTAAACGGACAATTAATAAATCAAAATTGAAATTATTTTCAAGAAAAAATTTTTTCCCGATTTTGTCAGTTACCCTGTTTTGTCAGCCCTAAATTCAAGATGGGGCTGACAAAATCGGAACAATACTGTACAATTAATTTTCTTCCTTTTAAATAAAATTGCTCAGGGTTTCCAGATGTTTACAAGAACCAGATGCTATGGCTTTGCATTAATTAAACCTAACGAGGTTTCCAGAAAAGGTGTGGAATGAGTTTTGCATCTCATGAGAAAAAGTATTGAAACCAGAAAACATCAACCTCGGAATAAAGTTTCACATTTATTCTTACAATATTTACAATTGAAATTTAATTAATATTTTTTTAAAGTGGAAACAAATAATTTTGTTCATCAGGATAAACAAAATTGGAACTCCGAACTCTAACACCAAAAATGTTTGTATCTCAACTTGAAGTTTGGTTGCATAAAGGCCTGCATTTTCTGCGAAAATTTTTCTGTTCGACACTGTGTCTATTTGTTAGAGCAAGTTCACTGGTGTTGGGAGAAAAAAAGGTAGAAATTTTGACACTTATGGCACATTTTGAAAATTTTGACATGCAAAAACAGTTTCAAGATCTGTGGCCTTCTAGTTTTTTTACAATACGTGTTTTTGTTTCGCATGCTGTGATGCAAAAATAGCAATATTTCTATCACATACGGCTGAAATAATAACAACGTTGTAAAAAAATACAACGCCCCAAGATCTAGAAAACATTTTTGCATGGTACAATTTTTTCAAAATATCAAAATTTCTACCACTTTTTTCCAACACCAGTGAACTTGCTCTTAATCAAGGTTCTTAGATACACTAGGTTCTCCGACTTTCATAGTAAGTAGGCGAGGAGTGAGCGGGGCTCTCAATGAGTTTGTTTATTTTTTGCTCAGCTTTTCTGTGGTTTGTTGGTAAACAAACTTCATGAGTTCCGCATAGTTGCATAGCCTACATAGCCAAAATGGCTGAATCGGGAATTCGCTATTCGGGACAGAGGTGCCAGGTCGTTTTGTCAAAAATCAGGACACCGCGAAGAAAAAATCAGGATTTTTCAGGACACCACCAAATTGGTGAAAACAAAATGCAGTGCTGCTTAGATTGCATAACTAAAGGCGAAATATAGGTGATGAAGACGCCTCGAATTATGCAACTGAAGCGAGAATAACCTTGGCTGGCCTGCAGTTAATATCGAAAAACCTCATTTAAATGTCATTTGAATCAAAGAATCTCATTAGTTTAACTGGTTAAACTATTTTATTTAAGATTTGTTTGATTTTCTCATAATTTGACAATTAATTCAGTTATATTTAGGATATTTTTAAAAAATCAGGATAAATCAGGACATTTTGAGGGCCATTTTTCAAAAATCAGGACAATTCAAGCGTTTTTGAAAAATCAGGACCGTCTCTTGAAAATCAGGACAAATCCTGATAAATCAGGACACCTGACACCCCTGATTCGGGAACACCTCCTGAATATATACCCACCTTGCTCTTAATAATGTTAATAAAAAAAATTATAACAACTCATTGCAAAACTTGATTTTTAAAAAGTAGGCATTGACTTAACCCTTCATTTCATGATTTTTTATTTTTCGTTAAAAATCATTTCAAACAGTTGCAAATGATGTGTACATCAAGAAAAAAAATTAAAATAAAATACGATTTTTCACTTTTTTCATACATTAATTGTTGCAAATTTGTTACTTTATGAAACGAAGGGTTAATGGCAACGCACGCTTTTTTTTTTCTTTGTTCGGAAAATTTAAATATTTTGTTTGTTTGGGGAGTGAAATTATTGAAAATATCTAGTAAAAGGCTATTATAGGATGGCCCGAAGTCGTATTGCATCGGACGTGGTGCGATCTCATGATATAGCGAGTTTTTTTCTGTGTTTTTTCGGAATCCATTCGAGAAAGCGTTAATTATTCTTGTGCTATGTAAAATTTTGGCTCCTGGAATTGAAGGAAGATCGCATCTTACACTGGATGGCTGGCGTGGCATATTTGTGTGCTGATTTCGAAGATGTTTTGATCGTGATAGTGGAGCTTTGCTTTTTTTTAAGGAAAACAATTCATAAGTTCGTTAATAAGGCTTGCGGGAAGTGAACTTTTGGACCTTTGGGAAATGACTTCGTTTTCAGCATGTGATTGCTAAAGCACATTGTGGACTGCTGTGATTGTTGATAATGAAGATGAAGAGAAATTGAAATCGCGATGAACCCATCACGAACAACACGCTGCAGAGTTACATAGGATAAGACGTGTGTGAAGTCACTATTGGCTGGCGATGGATTTTAGTGAGATTTCAACATAAACTTTTCTATCCTACCTGCCAAGTAGGATTGCCTATATTGAACCCTTGAAGATCTCTTCTGAAACAGCTTTATGGCTCGTACGAGTTCTTTGCACCTCATGAGTTTATTTTGCTGTTTCAGAACTTTCCTACCATGAGATCACATACATTGCAATGTAATAATAGTCAATGCATTGACTTGTCGCGGTTATTTGGTACCACACTGATTTTCAAAAGAAACATTCGAATCAAGAACTGAATCCAGGTAAGCTATACCGGGGTAAGTAGGAACAGTTTTTCGTATAGTTCAACTGAATCACCGATAAATATTCATTAAAGAAGACCACAACTTCGAAAATCATTCAAAATATCAGCAGTGGATCAATTTTAATAAAATTACGTTCAATGAGATGCAGAACATATTTTTTACAAATGCTGAAGAGATTAGCTTCATAGATGCAAAGCGAGAAAAGTTATCACGTAACTTGTTATGAACTGCTGGTGTCACCCTTACTCCGATGACTTCTTCCAATGAGTTTTGTGTGATATTTATGTTGCAACTCACTAGAACCGATTTTATCAAAAATATATATTTATTCCAGATCACCCAATACTTTCAACAACTTTTTATCATTCGAACGCTAAATATAGCTAAATTGTATTGGACGACAGAAAGAAAATTTAAAAAATGTGTTAACAACAAGTCTGTATAAAGCCGTCCCCACATCAACACCCCAGGTAGGGTTTGAAAACAAAATTTCAGTATTTTGTAGATAATCTCTTTTTCTTCATCTTTTACTGCCGTTTCTTCTCCTAACTTGTTATTTCGAACGTGACGATTTTTTCAATGTAGAGTTTATCGTCACGAGCCTGTGAGAAATTTGCAATTGAAAAAGATGCACATAAACTCGACATCGTAGTTAAAAATAAAAAATTAACAAAAAGTTACTATAAACATCCGTTATTGCCGGTATTGTATCCCTTTTACAGTTATGGGATAGATTGCAAAAAAAATCAACATGCTGCATCAAAAGTTTGAAAAAATAATGCACAGTATTGTTTTAATAGACATTGTCCTCACTTAACTCGGTGTACCTTACTTATTTTGGCATCTTGTGTAGGTTATCATTATCAGTTGTATCTCTTGTATCAACTAATGCAAGATGTGTATTGTCACCCCATGCTATGCTATGCTAACTGATTGCAAAACTTGATTTTGTCAATGGATATAATTGTCAACTCCAGCTTTGTTGGATAAATATACGACTCGTGTTAAATAAGCTTTTTTTGTAACTTGTTGCGTAAATAACAGTTTAAGGCCCAGAGATTTGGAAATAGGCAAATTGTTTATCACACTAAAATGTTTAGGTTTAAATCAAGTACATAAACCCTCCAACACGCCAAAGATTCGAATCGATAGTCACAAACTTCAGATGAAACATTGTTAACAATTTAAGGCACACTGAAGTTCTGCAGTATGAGGGCTAGATATGACGCACTTTCTCTTAACGAAAAATTAAGTAAAAAATTGTACAACTTAAAGTGGAAATCAACTTTATAAAGTTATGTAGTTTTTCACGTAGCTGCTACGTGCTGATTATTTTGAGTGTACAACAATTTTTAACGTCATAGGACACAGTCTTTATAGGAATATTATAAGTAAATGCTTTTGAAATTCTTTTAAAAACAATTAAAGCCTGTAAGAAAAATTTAATAAAAAAATATTCCCTTAAAGAAAATAACGATAGATAGTCTTACTCATCGTTTCTTCTAGCTAAAGTGTTCAAACTTGAAGGAGACAGGCGACGATGGTATGTTAGATCAATCTTCCGGGTTGAATTTTTTCTCTCCCCCAGGGGAACTTTCTGAAGTCTCTTTCTGGCCGAGTGGCTTTTTTCCGTGGCCTCTCGACAGCCCCTTGGGGTCCGAAGACAGCAGTCCATTCCGAAAAATGGACACTTATTGAATATGGTGTTGTTTGATGGGTACATGTGCGTGCCCATCATGCGAGTCACTCCAATGCAGTTTTTCTCCAATCTTTGCTCAAAATTTACTTTACCGTCCGGAACGGTTTTATGGTAATTTATTAAATTTTGAATAAATCACTGGCACTGGCAAATTAAATTTCGCCATCAACTATCTATTGTCTTAAAACTGGGACAACACTAAACCGTGTGTATCAAGCGGGAAAACACATTTTTCTATGCAAACAAGCCATGTGGATTAAGCATCAACAAAGCGAGCTTGCAGTTTGCTGATGCTGATACCCAGGCAGAAGAGATACTCATCAAGTCCGCCGATTACATAACCATCGAGAGACGAAACGCGAAGTGATCGTCTATTTATGGTATACGCTGCTTCGATGTGTTTTTTCTATAAGCAGCAGCCGGTTTTATCCTCTGGGCTGTGTCTCGTTGAGGCGTTTTGGGTTGGGAAAATATTTCTTTAAAAAAAAAGTAGGAAAATCGTTAAGCAAATGCGTTTTGTTCAACACCGGTGGGTGGGTGTATGAGTGTTTTATCTAGCACAAAGGTAGATGAACGAACGTCTTGCTGGTTATTTTCTACATTATTATGATGTTTTTGTTGCAGAAATTTCCCACTTCATGTATTGTGCCATTGTGGATCTCACGCCCTGTAAGCTATTTCCTCATGAATGGAAATGCTGATTTTATGAGCTTTGGGCTAAGGTAGTGCTTAGTAATTTAACGATTGGTAAATTTGCATTCGAAGCTGGTTGGATCCAAATGATTTCGGGTTCAAATTTTCTCCAGGAATGGAAAAGTTTCCGATTTCATGCACTTTAAAAGCTCTTCACATAAACGCTACGTGAAAATAAGCATAGATTTTTGTCACCATGAAAATCATGTCTACGTGACTTTTGCAGGGTAACCACAACTTTTTCGTTTTGAAATTCCCGGTTTTCCCGGTCATAGATTCAAGGCTTCCCAGGCTTTGATGATCTGAAATTTTCAACATATTTCATTGATTTGGTTGTTTTATCACATTCATATAATTGAACATTCAGATGAACTTGATTCTATTTTAAGGTTTATATCACCTTTTCTAAAAGTGTTTAAAAACATCCTACACAAAATCGTTATGGGTTTAGAAAAGCTGGAGTTGACGACACTTTAATGCATTTAAAATCATATTCACAAAATAGCTTAAAATGTTGTGTTAAATAATGTTTTCAATTGATCAGTCGTGTCAAAAGTGTCACAAATAAATAAAAAAAAAACAGTCCTCATTATAGCCATTTTACGAACCAACAGTATTGAAATGAATTCAATGTGAAATTCTATCGTTTTTTGATAAGTTACAGATACCAAGTGTGTCATTACAGTTCACAAAATTCATGTCTCTGGGAATTCAAAATTTTTTGAAAAGCATTCAATCTCAGAACTCACTCGTCACAGTAAATTCAATTAAAATGTTGTTTCAATTGCTTTACATTCAGTAATAGTTGCAATTTCAAGTGTAATAAATTTTTGCTATCATACAGATTCTCAGAAAATTGTTCATAAAGGGTGATACGGTCAAAATTTGGTCAATATCAACTTGACGTATTTCTTTCAATTCTGCATTTAAAAAACCTGAACACCCCTTATTTTGAAGGTGTGTGTGTGTGTGTAGGATGTTGCTCCTATTTTGGTTTTAGGAATTCACTCTTCAGTTGTCAAAATGCCGTCCAAGGAAGAAGAGCAGCGTATCAAAATTTTGCTCGCGCATCGCGAAAATCCGAGCTACTCGCACGCAAAGCTGGCAAAATCGCTAAAAGTTGCCAAATTAACCGTTACAAATGTAATTAAAGTTTTTGGGGAACGTTTGTCGACAGCCAGGAAGTCTGGATCGGGGGGAAATCGAAAACCGGAAGCTGCTGAGACGACAAAGAAAGTTGCCGGTAGTTTCAAGCGAAACCCTAACCTCTCTCTCCGAGATGCCGCAAATAAGTTGGATGTATCGTCTACAACCGTGCATCGAGCCAAAAAACGAGCCGGACTATCGACTTACAAGAAGGTAGTGACTCCAAATCGCGATGATAAACAAAATACGACGGCCAAAGCGCGATCCCGGAGGCTGTACACGACGATGCTGACGAAGTTTGATTGCGTGGTAATGGACGACGAAACCTACGTCAAAGCCGACTACAAGCAGCTTCCGGGATAGGAGTCAGATATTTTCAAGCACATGAAACTGCCAAAGTTCGCGAAGAAATATCCGGTTTGGCAAGCCATCTGTACCTGTGGCTTGAAAAGCAGCATTTTCATAGCTTCCGGGACTGTCAACCAAGAAATTTACGTGAAAGAGTGTTTGAATAAACGTCTGCTGAATAAACAGTACGGTTGTTCCGTACTGTTTTGGCCGGATTTGGCATCTTGCCATTACGGTTAATAGGCCATGGAGTGGTACGCCACCAACAACGTGCAGGTTGCAGGACAAGAACCCTCCCAACACTGGGCTATTGTCAAGCGGAACCTGAAGAAGACCAAAAAAACTGCTAAGGACGAGCAGCAGTTCAAGCCAAACTGGCATTCTGCGGCGAAGAAGGTGGACAAGGTGGCTGTACAAAATCTGATGGCAGGGGTTAAGCGTAGGTCCCGGCAATTCGGATTTGGAAAAGCGGAAGCCTAACTGAATATTTTTCCTGAATTTTATACTAATTAAACTTGAAAAAGAAATTTAATTTGATTTTTTAAATAAACGATTTCACCGATTTACACACGTTTCCCCTTGACCAAATTTTGACCGTATCACCCTTTAGAAATCCCTAATATGGTAAAAAATAGTAAAAAAATAAATTTAGTAATTTTTCATTGATATTGATATTTTATATTTTTAAATCATTTATCAGCCCAGTAAATACATATGAAGTGATTATTATATGACATATGGACATTGGAAACTAAAAACTTTTTTTTTCTTCAAATTAATCATTCAATGTGCTAAAATTTAGCTGACATAGTGAAACATAATTATTCGAACAAGGATGGTCACGATCTTTATTCGAAAGCGTCATCTGTTTTTGACCACGTTGTCTCTTTCGACTCAATTTGTTGATGCCACCAAAATCATAATAATTTTCTTTCTTCATAAACACGAAGTGAACTTGTAGACCAGTGGTTCAAACTTTTTTCACTCACCGCCCCCTTTTGCATAATTTTCAAGTTCAACGCCCTCCTGGGCAAATTTTCAGAAAACCTATTAAAAAATGAAAAGCTGGATCTTTGAAAAGTCGTTAGTTTTTGGTTTGACGTTGTTGTAAGGCTTACACAGAAAAAAATTTTGACTATTACGTGTCACTGAAAACTGCGACCTTTAAAATAAATCACCTGTAATCAACAAAACCTGTAATTTTAAATTGTTTTCCTTGAAAGTTAACGAAGATTCATGTATTATTACAGCAAATGTCCTGTAAAAAAGTTGTACACTAAAAATTAAATGTCACGTAATCATGTTTTCGACCTGTAAAATTACGGAAAATGTCCTGCTCCTTTTTGTTACAGGACATTTGCGTAATTTTACAGGAAATAATTTTTGCTATGTAATTCAAAACTCATTCAAATTTAAATGAAGCCCTCAGAGTCAAAAGGGTAGAGGATAATAAGTTTAAAAATGGTGAAACGTTTCTAATATTTCGAACTATATTTCAGAAACTTTCAGATTTTTAGAATTTACTCACTATTTTGTTCGAAAGAAAAATGCAATTTTTTGAAAGATATATGGAAAATGACCAAACATAACAAATTAAAAGCGCGTTTTCTCACAATTAGCTTTTATGCACTTATACTAAGGTTGCCAGAATTTTCCCAGCACGTACCCGAGCCGGACAAATCCGGGATATTTTATCTAAAAATCTGGCAAAACCCGGGTAATATCCAGGCAAATTTTGTCAAAACCCTGCAAAACAAAAAGTTATGCAGCATTCACGGGTCTTAAAGTTAAAATTAGATTCTAATAGCTGAACCCAGGCTATATTAGTGATAACCGAAAATATTAAAAGTTTATCTATGGCAAATGGCACAATTGATTTTTTAAATTGAATGAAATAAAGATGAACAAATAATAACTTAAAATAAAAATTCTGTAATCTAAAATAATTGTTAACATATTTTCTTCAAAAAAAAAACTATCACTAAATCACAGATGACGCCCTTTTATACAGATTTTTTGGAGGCATTTTCTGTTTAGCAGATTTTTTAAGACAATGCCTACATTTTAAAGAAAATCAAGCATTGCCATCTAAAATTGTTCTTGTTTAAGTATAACCCATAATAATCTTACCAAACAAGATCAACATGTAGAGCGAATACAAATTCAATGACAATATAAAACAAAATCTTTTAGTTCCTACATTTACATCTAAAAATAATCATTGAGATACTGGAACCAAAATTTGCTTGCATATATGTTTTGATGTTCAGCCTGATGTACAGTTTTGTAACGTAATTTTATTTTTTGCATCGAACTTACTCGTTGTTATTACAAATTTTCGTTGTTTCGTGATTTGTGAAAATGTTAATTACGACCTCACCGCCCCCCTGAGCCTTTCCAACGCACCCCAAATTTCAACATTGAGCTCACCGCCCCCCTGGAAGCTCTCAACGCCCCTAAGGTGGCGGTAGGGATCACATTGAAGACCACTGTTGTAGACGATTCCGAAATGGTATAATTGATGAAAATCTATTCAGTAGTTTCGAATATATAGCCAAAATAGTAATCCGGGTATATGACCCCTAACCGACTATTTTTCCTTTTTCCAACCGTAAAGGGAGGGTAAACCGGAT
The DNA here is from genome assembly GCF_029784155.1 of Uranotaenia lowii. Classification (NCBI taxonomy): domain Eukaryota; kingdom Metazoa; phylum Arthropoda; class Insecta; order Diptera; family Culicidae; genus Uranotaenia; species Uranotaenia lowii. Next base: position 165,390,476 of record NC_073691.1, on the reverse strand, counting down.
TCATATTTCATCAAAAAAGTGGTTCAAAGTAAGTAAAATAAATTTAAGAAAAATCTTCAAATTGCAGTTTAAAATAACTTTTATCGAGTGTTGGGGTCAAATCATACGAAAATGCCAAACCGCAGGCGATGTCGAAAACTGATATTAATTTCCCAACAAATTCTGTTTCAAACTAAACCAGGCCGCTATTGATGCTTGTTCTCACATCAGGCAGCAGCCAGCAGCTGATAGCTATAAAAGTTGGTTCCCAATCTTGGCCAACGCCTCGATACAAGCTTCACATGATGTATGCTGTCCATCTAACCTCAAAACTTCGAAAAAGTAAGGTAGCAAGCAGCGGGCGCAGACATTCTTAAGCCCTTCCAAGCCTCTTTGAGTGCAAATATTTGGAAAAACTACCCTCGCTAAACAGTCGGGTTTTCCCTGGTGTTTTCGTTACCACTTGGAACATTAAGCGGTTGGTAAATCTTCTAATTGCATGTGTTTGCCTACGAACAAAAGTGATTACACTTGTTCGGGAGTTTTTCCACCCGAGTGGGGGTCTGTGAGCTACAGGCAGAACGAACGGCAAATTTGATGACGACTTACATACATCAATGAACGAAATCAAAATAACCACGGGCGTTCGCCTTATGAATCATACTGGAAATTGAATTAAAATTAATATAAATAAAAATAATTTTGTAAGAAATTTTAAGGTGCATTCGTCTCTATCTCTTTTGTATTAATTTTTAATTTTGCATTGTTGAACTTCCAAAACCTGTCAACAGATGACCCTAGTGTCGTTTAAGTTACACGGTTAAAAGAAAAGACCTGCTTTGATGTTATTTTTTAATTTATTAACGCATATAAAAAGTGCACAAAAGTACTCGAAACGGGGTTCAAAAGTCACAAAAAGTGTATTGAGGTGCTTCGTTCCTGGTTGGCTGGCATGGTTGGTGGGTGGTAGCGCCTGCAGGTATGCTTCAAATACTTATTACCACTTCAAATAAAAAAATCGAATTAAGACGCCACTGGATCAACACCGAAACGGCGTGGATCAACACGCCGAACGTGTGAGATATTCCGATGTAATTTCATTGTTTAATGTGCACACAAATAGACAGGTATGTACCTACTTTGCGCCTGGCGGGAAGTTTTTCTTCGGGCTTCTGTAGCAAAAAAAACTCATCACATCAGTGCTGCTGTTGGTGGAACGAAGCCTAGTAAAAAAGCTGTTCAATTAAAAATTACAACTTGACCGTCCAAGAGTGGCCTACAAAAACCAACAATTTGGCTGCAGGTGTGGTAAAATTTGTTTCTTCGTAATGAAATGTTACATTCTCACACCTTATGACACCGGAGACTGGTGGCGAGAAGACTGCATCTAAATAATGACGAAAAAGTAATTGTTTAATCATTCGAATTGTTCAACATTACAGTTACAGAAGCACTCTTTCCATTTTTGCCATGTTTTGATAGCTTTGTTGGTTGTCTCTCACTGGGCAGTTCTGTGATTTTAATAATATCGTTAATTAAATAATATAACAATATCATCAGAAACTAGAATTTTCTAAATTTAAGTAATGTAATGTTCCGAAAATTCGTCTACTTTGTACTGTGAATCCAATCATTGTGAGCACTACCTGCATCCATCAACTAAACCCAACAATGCATTGCAATGGTAGCAATCTTGTAAATTTAACTCGAAGTAGAAGCGAAGACAAACAACATTAGCATAACTTCCAAAATGACTATTTCGAAACTCGAACGCCATTGTTAAGCATCCAGTCGTTCACACACACCCATGGATACAAATTTGATGATAAATCACGATCAAATTTAAATGAGTACTCGCATTGTTCACGGAAAAAACCATATTACCATATTAGGTTATGTAATGGTCACGCCCTTTGCTCCCTTTTGGTGGACCGAGTTGATGATGGAGTGTACCCAGCAGAAGAAAGCATTCCGCTCGTAGTAGCGAAATTATGCTGATTAGCCCTTACTTCCACTGGTTAGAGGACAGCTAATATGCTTTAACGAACCCCGAATTCGAGGAGCCATAGACGGATTTGATTGTTCGCAAAGGAGACATCAAGTAGGGGAAAGGCGGGCTATGTGCGCCTATTAAGAAGAAAACAATTTTTTTAATATTTGAATATGAGTGTGTAAATTATGCCATACTAATCAAAGCACATAACTACTTACTCTTCGAAAACCCAACAGAGATTTGGTTTTATGATTACAAACAACTTTTATTCTACAAAAAACTCACTTCATTACTGTTTGTAGTTTTTACACATTTCAATCATGTTTTCTCTAAATTTTGATACATATTAAGCTTCCTCCCTATTTTGATAAGTTTATGATATAGCTCAGTTGGCAAAGAAATCACTTCCCGAGCCGATGTCCTTGAGTTCGAGCCCCAGGGTAAACACCGAACCCAGTTGTACCGGATAAGTTTTTCAATAACTGTCTGCCAACTGCACCGTTGATAAATAGTAGCGAATGACACAAAGATGTTAAAGCGGCTGTAATCGAAAAAAAGGTATTTTTGGATATAATTTTTGTTATTATTGTTCCACAAATAGCTGAGATAATACAACTTATACACCCACAAATCAGACTCTACTCCAAAATGACCTTTCTTGGAGGTGGAATTATCGGTACAAGATTGTATGCCGGACCGGCACTAACAAGATTTCTCAACATATCCTATCACAAGACAAAGCAGGATGGAAACAATCAGCCAGCAAGGATAGTCTATTCTATTCTATATTTTCCATTAATAGAGGATTTTAACCTTGGTCATTCGTCCTCTTAAAGCAAAAATATTGTCGAATGATGTTTCGCTCGCTGTGTGTAGGGAAGATAAGTGTATAATGGCCACCTTAAGAAGGGCGCTTATTTAACCATCGAAAAAAGGTAGAATATGTGAGTTATAGCCTTCTTTCTAACGGAATAACACTTGAAAAAGTAGATAAAAACGTTTAGAAATGCATTTTTAAAATTGATTGCCAAAAGCTTAAAATCAGTCACTGTAGGGGCATAATGAGAACACCCACTGGGGCAGTATAAGCACCATTCATCGGGGCACGATGAGCATTTTCTATCGTAGAATCTAGCATCAAATTCCACTCGATGATGTCAACTGAATTATAGAGCTACAGCTTGACTTGTTTCATCTGTTCAGTTGTTCAGTTGTTTGGAAACAGCTATTTTTCGTAATTTTTTCAATATATATCTCGTTTCAGACTAAATATTTTTATTAAGTATGTTCTACTAAACTGTTCCATTTTAGATGACTCAAAACTCTTTCAAACATACCTTGCAACTCTTGCAAGTATAAGCTCTGTCTGAAAAGATATCGATAAAAAACTGAAATTTTTGAATTAAAAAAATATTTCTAAACCGTAACTTTTTATGGTTAGCTTCTAGAATGTTGACGTTTTGAAAAAAAAAACTACCTACACTTTTTACAAACTAAAAACTTGCTGAAGGCATAACAACTCTAAAATGAATATTTAAAAAAAAATTTCTCTCTCTACAAGGTGATTTAATCACTTTTATCAAAAGCTCAATCCATCCAATCCATCCAATGTAATCCATCAGCCAAGATGAGCTGTGCGTGTGTATGTAAACCGACCGGCAATAGAAAACAGTTTCTTGTTTCCCACGCCATTCCTATCAAAGACAAAGGAGGTTGAAAAAAAACCACCGACCAAACGGCAGACGGCCAATGCAGTGCGTTTTTCTGTGATCGGCCGTGGTAGAAACACTAGGACTATAGGGGAAAAGCTCATATAACGCCCCATGTGGCTATTACGCGCCACCCTTGTTTTGAAGAATCTGAAACATTTTAAGCCTGCAAAATATTACCAATTTGTTTTAAATGCTGTGATTGGTCATGGCAAGTATGAATTTTTCCTTAAAATCCCCCTGAGTCGTGATAATTTCACAATTTAGGTTTTTCTTCATTTCGGTCTAAATTTCAAGCAGAGAAAAACGAATAAGACAATATTTTCTGACACATCGATAGAGGAGAATCTAAACTATGATTTTATGCTAAAAATCATACTGAACTCGCTAAGGTATGCTTTTTATGGGTATGTTCTATCACGGCCCATGCACTCGTTATAACGCGCCAATCGTAGTAGGCTGAAAATAGCATTAATTTTTCAAAAAGGCCAATTTTCATAGAAAATGAACAAAAAGTTTTATACCATATTTTGAGCGTTAATTCAGCCCAAAAAATCTATTTTACATTTTTTTTTAAATTTTGATTAGTCCATTTTGATTTTCTTTACATTCAAAGTGTCTGTAAGTATTGGTGTGTTTCGGTCTTCGGCTGCTCTCGGGTGTGTTCGGCTGCTAGGCCCGTATTGAATACACAGCGGCGCGTATTTGCAACACAGTTTTGTTCTGTGGCTTTGAATATGGTTTTTAAAAATCAAGTTTTTGAAGAAACTATAGCAATTTGAGTAATAAAAAATCATAGGCCTTTGTAGAAAACACTTTTCTTCAACGATTACACCCATTTTTAACACAATTTTACGTGGAATACCTAAAAAATCAGTGATTTGCTTAGGTGGCGCATAATAGGGCATGTACCCCTAAACCTTCGTATGCTAACTGAGTCAGATGGTACACTGGTTAAGTTACCGGACTGGCAAGTCGAGTGCGGTGAGTTCGATTCTCACATTATCTTGATTTTGGGATTAATTATCCAACTGTATAAAGGTCCCATGAAATGTTTTTCTTGTTTCGCTTGAATGTAGTGGTTATGCATAATTTTGCACGGGAGCTCGAGTCTTTATGCCAGTAGTGCTTTTCCGATCATATCATCTTTGGTACAGTACACTTTTCAGAGCATTTTTGGCATAGAGAGCTAGCGTCGCGCGACGTTTAAATTTTGCAGCATTTTGCATTTATTCCATCTCATCTACGTAACTTAGGATCTGTGTATTCTTAAAAAATCAATTTAGAATGGTTGTTACATACTCTCAAATTTTTTTCATCCAAAATACATGAAACAAGTATTTCAGGGGCTATCAAAATGATATTTTTTTTTTCGAAAAAATTGGTCCATTTCCTGTTTTCTCAAGTTTTTAAGCTTCAGCTGCAGGTAAGATAAGCTTGTTTCATGTGCTTTTCGATTTGAAATAAATGTTGACATATATTATGCAACTCCGCACTAAAGTTTCATATGTTCAAAACTAACTTTGGTTTCTTTTCCAGCCGAAAAAAAACAGTTCCCAAAAAGAAAAAAGTAATACTTTTGGAACTGTTTTCCAACTGTTTTGATTCTAATGGAAAAATTCAATCTGTTTCTTCAGGATGAAAAACTGAATTCTGAAGGGTTATTTGCAGTTTACCAAAAAATAATGCACGCATCTCGTTGCAATACTCGTTTTGTTCATCACTCGTCGTTATTATTCAGCTCGGCAAGCCTCGTCGCATAAACTTTCGACTCGTGCAGATGCATTTTAAATCGCCTCAATTTTCAAATTCATCTCTTGGAGACGAAGGAAATTTAAACGGTTTAAGTACATTGAGATTGCGAAAGATTCCTTCCTTAGAATCGCGCTTGGCACTTGGGTGGGGGTAACACTTCCAACTCTCAATTCAAAAGATTGCATGAGCAGACATCTGTTTAAAATACATCGAAGCAATTTTTATGTTGCAAATCCCTTGAATTTATTGAATCGTTGAAATTTTTTAATAGTAGTCTACATTTCTCAAATTTTAATTCATTTTTCAAGCAATTTTACAGTTTTTTTTGGCAATATTAGAGCACGAAAGTATTAATGATAATATGCATAATTTTTAGGTTTAAACTTTAAATTGTTTTTTTTTTCTATACAGGCATTCAACTTTTATGATAGGTTCATTCAAAAACGGTACCTTATTTCTATATTTTATAATTTTTTGAGTTTTCTAAAAGCTAATTAAGAAAGAAAACTCCCTTACAATTTAGTTTCGTCTTCAGTTAAAAAATTCATAAAAATTGATTAAACTTTCATTGTATTTTAAAAAAATTTAAATGAAAAAGTAAGCCTTATCATTTAAAACTGGGACAATAAGCATTGTCAATTTGTCAACCGTCAAAGCGCATTTAAACGCACTTTTGGAACACTTCCCTCTACACGTAAACTCGTGGCAAAAAACTTAAGGAACTTAAGATAATTGAACCAAGATGGTGACCACCAAGGACCGGAGGCTGCTGGTTGGTGAGCTCACAAAATGTGAATGCAGAAAGAGGCGTGGCGCACTACTGGCTGGAAATAGGAAACGAACCCAGATGAAAAATAACGATCCGCGGACTGAGCAGAAACCAAGGAAATAAAGCATGATGGTGGTTTATCTTTTTTGCTGCTGCAGCTTCATTGTATATTTATATGAACGATCACCCGGTGAAAGAAAGTGAGGGGGAACATTAACAGTCCAACCATGTAATATCAGACCACTATAGTGGACTGCGAACCATAACCACGCTGAGATAAGTATGGGGAAACTTAAGTGAATCAGCTAGTGACGTAACACTGAAAACTTTATTGTCATTTCTTTGGCTTGAGTCTTGAGCGAAGAAATTCATCCAAAGCAAAATCAAGTAGGGGATATAAGGGCATAACGAGAACCAGGAGCGAAGTGGATTTTCTCTCTTTTCTACGAAAGTACGTATTTTCTAAAACATATTTTCACGGGGAACTCTTCTGTAATTCCTGCATTTTTTAATAAAAAAGTTAACTGTTTTTTTTAAATATACGGAAATATATTCAATAAACAAACTTAATTCTTAGGGGAGATGGGGGCATAATGGCCACCTTAAGGAAAACGTTTATTTAACCATAGAGAACAGCTGTAATATGTGAATTACATCATTGATTCGTGTTTAGACACTCAAATAGTCTATTGCCTAATTGGATGAAACTTGAAAAAGTAGATAAAAACGTTTAAAAATGCATTTTAAAATTTTTTGTAGAAAGCTGAAAACCAGTCACTGTAGAGGCATAATGAGAAACCCTCCGAGGCAGTATGAGCACCATTAATGAAGGCATAATGAGCGTTTTCTGCCGGGGATTCTAGCGGCAAATTCGACTCGATGAAGTCAACTGAGTAATAGGGCTACAGCTTAACTTGTATCGTCTGACGATTTGGCCTATTGGTTAGATGTCGGGGAGGTAATCAGTAGGCTCGAGTTCGATTCCTGGTCGAGGTGATTTTCCTTTTTCATTTATCATTCATGATCATGATTGCACTAAACGGTGAGGCGTAGATTCATCAAACAAAGCAATAGCAAAATAATCTATAGATACTTGCCTAGAACTTCGCAACCCTAGATTTGCTGCCCCTTCGATAGATTTTAATGTGTTATTCAAGGCATGTCCATCGTACTGGCTTGAACCATGTCATACTGCGCATTGTCATCGGTGCGCATCCGAAGGCTAATTCAGCCTGACCTACACACGACTTCGATCAAATCCGAATCGGACTACCACCCACTCGCAACGTGCGATTCCATTGAAAAACAATTGTCAAAACCAGCCGCAAAAATATGTTGCAACATAGTCGAGACCTTAAAAGTAATACTACAATGCACCACCTTCTTCATTCATTTCACCGATAAATATGGCCGCACATCAGCCAGCATTATTGTCCGTCCATTGAGTAACAACGGCCAATCATAATACTTAATGAGCAATTAACTGCAGAAGCCAATATGCAAATGTGCTTGGGAGTGGTTCATAGTTTTGTTTTTTTTTTTTGTTTTAACATTGAATGGACAAATGAAGTTGGAAGAAGAAAAGGAAAAGAAAAAGCGCGCGTTGAGCTTCGATACTCATTAGACTGACCGTTATAAAATCAACCTCTAATTAAGTCAGTTAGATGCCAATGTGCGATTTTGGATGAATACACATGAGGGTCTCAGAAGAGTGCCATACTGGTCAATTTCGACTTTAGAATGCCAAACGATTCTTCATATTTCAAACTGCATTTGGTGAAATTTTCAGGTTTTTAGAAAACTAAATTCCGGCCACAGGTATCCTACATAAAGTTTGCAAACTATCAAGTCACGACATTTTTTTCTCGCATTGAACGTGGGATAGAACCATGGCTGGAATTTTTTCTAAATCCTTTTAATTAATTTCTCACATATTCTTTGGGAATCAAATAGATTTTTTGATCATTCAATAACCCTAATCCACGCTATAGAGTGTCAATACGACACTATTGGAAGTTTGGCGGCTTGTTACTTTGTTCCAAGGCATCCAAAAGAGATTTTTTTTTAGTATTTAATGGACGTTCCCTGAAAGCTCAGACAAAAAAAAACTCTTTTGGGATCGGGAGTGTTATTTGAAACTCGTTCCTTTAAATCGCTATATCGTTCTTGTTGCTCAATCGATTTGTAAAATATAGTTTTAGAAACCTCGTAATGTAACTCAAATATGTTTTATATATATTTTAAAGATCAAAAGCTTAAACAAAATTTCACTTAGTGCCTAAGTAAGCTGAAGTTAGAAGCTATAGCACGCTCTAGGTTGTACATAAGGATATATATTTTTGATTCAAGATCATGGTCACGAAAAATGTAAAAAAGAGGTGTAAAAACCGTTTATTCCAATCAATCAACTGTTTCAGTCACAGTAGAAAAAAATAAATAAATTACACATTTTGGTATATTAATATAGATGTTGGCATCAGATTTTTTTAAAGCATCTCAGCCCTAATGTATGTATTTACATCATTAGAATAGGTATGAAATTGACTTTCTGGTGAATATAAGTTTATTGCAAATATCTTGCGTTTATATTCTAAAAATTTTGGTACTAGGAAATCTGAGAAACAGCGAATTGAGAAAAAGCAAATGTTTCAAGAAACACTTATGTTTGTTCAAGAAATTCTCCCGAAAAAAACAAGTTGTCGAATAATCAGTTTACAAAAGTAAGTCGTCACGTAATCGACCAAATTGTCAACAATATATTTTTTTCGGTGGAAAAAATGCAATAATCCATAATTTGTGTTGGGAATCTCAGATAAAACTAAATTGTTTATTCTGAGCCGCAGAAAATTTTGATTTTTGCCGTAAAAGTGTAAATGTAACATTGTGACAAAATTATCAAGTCAGTAAATAAATGATATAAAAAAATCATTCAATTAATTATCCAATAAGAAAGTTTCAATAAGATACATGGAATGTTCTTCTAAAAATATTTTCAAAAATCTAAGTCCTCTACCAACCTTTTTGTGTTTATACGATCTTTTAAAATGCTCCAAAGAAACTCATCAAGTCTATAGCAGGTTTGCAGAAAAGATTACAAGAATGCTATATAACTTTGTCGGTTTATATAATGCCGCTCAAGACTCCCTTTAGATTTTTACATACTTTTATGATTCCAAAAAGTTATTTAAAAGTGTATTCGTTTAATAAACAATTTTGAGAAAACAAAATTCTTTTTTAACGACTGTTATAGTTTTCATATTTCGACACCATTAGTTAGACAAATAATGGTGAATTTACAAATGATTATTTTCTATTTTAGATAGTTATACTCATTGTATTCACGTTTTATTACTAGCTTTGCATCCTTATGGCTGGTATAATGTTGAAAAATTTGCATTACCAATCACAAAAAAATGAATATTTGAACAAAAATTGTTCCATTTATTTCATCGGATTTTTATTGTTTAAAAAAACGATTTACTGTATGCCCATTTATTTATTTCAAATTTTCTCATACATATTTGCGGTAAATTTTAAGGCGCATGCTAATTTTCAGTAGGTATCAAACATTCAGGGCTAGAAAATAAAATTGGATTACTCGACAGAATAGTGATAAGCTTTTGTTTTAATTTTTTATATTTGATTCGAATGAGATTTTATTTTTTTTAAATAATTTATTATTGGAGCTCCAATTCCGGCACAAAAATATTTGTAGATGAAAATAATATAATGAATAAGTTTCATAAGGGAAATGAATAAAGAACTTTAAAAGTTAATTTTACTTGCCAAGGGTTTAAAATTTGTTCTACAGTACATGCTGCAGAAGGGCCTTTAAATGTGTGCAACTAATCGTTGTACACTAAGGTTTTTTTACGCGGTTTGAATTCCGTCGTTAACGTATAGGACTTGGATTATTTTCGCTCAAAAACGTGTTGATAAGCCGTGTACAGGTGTACAGGCTGATTGTTACACCGCTCTTGTTGGGTTCTGAAAAGAGTCCGAAGCCTGCGTGTAGAAGAATCATATGGCAAAAAACCGCATAAAAAGAAGCCGTGTTAGTAAAACTGAGCAAAATCAAACCGCGTAAAAAAAACCTTAGTGTATTGGTGTTTCATAGATTCTTCATAACCGAATTCGGTTTTATAATTCCAGTTTCTAGTAGGCATGAAGTGCTTTATGAAACCTAAGATGATCTTAATAAATTAAAAAAAATATTTCCATATGTGCAACATATCGCGTCTAACTTCAGCTTTCTCAGGCACTAAGTGATTTTTTTCCGAGCTCTTAATAACTCAGCCTTTTCCCGAAGCATGTTTTTTCAAAAAAAAATTCTTTTACTTCGAATAACTTTAAAATAAATGATTGTATGTATGTATGTTGGTTATCCACCATGGCCGGTGCACGGATTCATCGCAGTTTCTGCCTAAGTATGTGTTCACGTGCATTCTTTAGTCTATATATATAAAAAGCAATTTCTGTGGGCTTGTTTGTTTGTTTGTCCTCTATAGGATCAGGCATGGATACTCATTAGGACCAGGAATGATGAAAAATGTTTTCAGATTTTCGGATGACCCCTCCTAAAGGGGGTCGTCCATACACGACATATATTGTTTTCGCGATATTGACGTTATTTTTCATCGGATTGTGACAAAAATTAACACATAGGGGTTTTGAGAGATGAGAAATTGATTCCAGGTATTAAATTTCATGTCAGGGGTCGGCAAAAGGGGTCCATATGAGCGGTCCATATGAGCTGTTCAGTGTTTTTACTATATTGGCGTTATTACCCAAGTAACACAGATCAAGCCAATTGGCTTTTTGAATTTTAATATTGTTTTATGAAGACTTTTCGATGGTATCCAATTTTTAAAACGGTTTTATTGTAACATAGGAAATGCTTCATTTATCGTGTGTTTTTAAAGAGCCCTGAAAGTTTTGCTAAAGCTTGAATAAAACACTATCTTAAGAGTGTTGTAATTATGTTGCAAAAGTATTGCTAAAGATTTAATAAAGCACATATTTACCTGTTTTTATTAGAGTTTTGGTTCCAGTTTTAATAATGCGCTCAATGCGCTTTTAAAACTAACGTTCAAGTCAAGGAATATTGAAAGAAGGTAGTGCCGAGAGCCATATTGGATTTTTTTCGTGACGTCACTGTTGCCAAACTGTCGAAGGTTTATACTGGTAGAACTCAAATTTCAAAGTTAAACACATTAAAGAACTAAATTAAAATCCAATTTGATTCGGATTATGTTGTAAGGCCACCAGTTGATTGTGCTATGAGGTTTCTTTGTGTTTAATAGACTGCAGTGTGTATTATTCTTGAATTTGTTATTGAATGCACAGTCATGCTCTATGTGAAAGGAGCAAAAATAATAATTTTCCCCTTTCAAAAGGTCTGATTGGTAGTTTATGGCAGTGCACCTCATCGTCATGATTTGAATCAAACATGGTGTACCATATGAATTTCTAATTTAGAACAATTAACCCCAATAAAACCATTGCAACTTTGGTTTACTAAATTCCAATAAAAGATTGTGGTTGGATTCGAAAAATACTATTTTTGGTTATTTTATTTTATCAACGGTTCAAATCTAACTGATTTCAACATTTATAAGCAAAATTTTGAACTAATTATCAAGTTTTGTCAATTTGAGTTAGGATACCTCAGTAACTTCAATCGTCTGAATTAAAGCAAAACAATTACTACATTCAACTTTTTAGTATCAGTCTTGAAGAACAATAATATTTCTAGAATTGTGTGCCTTCAAAGTTGAAAAAATCTTCAATGTTTTTTAATTGCTAACAAAAATTGAAAAAATTCCATATAAATTCACAGATTATTGGCAACAGTGACGTCACAGGCGGTACTAATACTGTTCAGTTTAGGAACCACTGAAAGTGTAGCATAAACCCGAATAACGAGAGGCGGAATAATTGGGAGAGCCAATGGTTCTGCTGATGCTGGGAAACTCACCTCCCATTTCCTACCTCTGAGTTATCAGCATGCCTTACTCTGCCGTGCTCGACAATAGGCGTCGTCATCGATGGAGGTACTCGATAATCTGTAATGATGATCTGTATGCCCGATAAGAGCAGGAGTTGCTCTGATGAAAAACAATTAAAAAACATCGCACACCAACCAAACCACCTCTAGAGAGTTGCGATCGTCTCCACCAGCAATCGATCGTCAGTTGAAAATCCACACACGAACCACACGGCTGAGCATGCAAGCAGCACAACCGAGCTACTACAACCGACTTTGTTTTAACTTCGTTCGTTATTTTAAGAAACTGTAAATTAAGATCAAACCCTAAGTTTAAGTAAAAACCCGCCCTTTGTTGAAACCAACGTAATTCGCGCGTGTATTAATTCCCCAAAAACGGAAGACCAAATCATCCTAAGTTCGGTTTCTTGGGCGAGAGACAGAGCGTGCCTATTCTTCAGTTGGTTGATCCTAGGTTGATCGAGCCAAACCGCCAGACGAAAGAATCCCGTAGATTGACAGGTATTGGCCCATCCGGGAATAAACATTGGTCCTTCGAACCGGATGAAGGCCTTGGCCGGAGGATTCTACACCGCTACAATCGGGACACGGAAAGGGACGCCAAGCCAAACTAATTCTCCATTTTCCATCGTGGAACGCAAATACGCTTTGTGAAGCGTCGCCATTGCTGAGTGATTGTGCACAAAGGAGCTTTGTTCATCATAATTCTTGAGACCAGAAGCATACCTGTTGTGTTTCACAATTACTTATAGTTTCCTTTTTGTCATTACGAATAGATTTGGATTTGGTGCATGCAGGACGGTTATCGGTGACCAACTGGCAATTCAACGGCATACGTAAAGGTGAGGCGCGGCTGTCGTGGTAGATCGCCCCCTCCCTTGGGTTTCAACGCTAGCTATCGCATGGTTCAATCACCTTTTGCCAGGGGCAAGATTACGAAAATTGGGTTTCGGAGATTGGATCGCAGCAGGATCGGTGCATGCTAGACGGTTCTGTGGTGCTCAACTCAAGGAAAACGGTTTCAAAAGGTGAGGCGCGGCTATCTTGGTTCCGATCGCCCCCTCCCTTCGGTTCAACAATCATCATCCTACACGTTCATCGACTGTTGGCCAGTTGCAATTGGTGCAACTCATGTGTGCGCTCGACATCAGGTGCATGGTTGACCTGATTAATACTGTAAAGGAAAAAGCATTGCGACGGTGGTCTACATACTCACACGGTCCAAAGTGAAGTTCAACGTGGTGCCTAGGGTTCGATCTACAGCGACGCGCAGTTTGGGTGCCATTTATGCTACGCTCGGTAAGCTACAACATAATGAATCAGTGGTTCCTAAACAACAGTTGGTGAACATTTTTAAAAAATTCAAAGGTTGGTGGTAAAATATTTTCGGAAAAATTATTCATGATTTTAATGAAGCTTAACAATATATGGTTAAAAAGAATTATTTGCAATAATTAATATTGGCGCAATTCCTTGAGAACAAAACTGTTCGTTAGAACAATTGTCTCATTTTCTCGGCTTTTACTTTGATTTTCTTCACCTTGTTCCTCTTATTGATATTTGGTGATATCTTACTGCATTGGTTTATTTATTGGTTGGTGATCAAGGGACTCCTGAAAAATGCCTACTGTTAAAGCGTCCAAGGATTCAAGGAATCCATCATTGAAGTACTTGATTGTTAAATTAAAGGAAATCCAGTCGTCCTTTTCTGATGTGTGGGAGTTTGTGGAAACATTTCAAGAGGATGCTACTCATGCACAGATTTCAGTTCGGCTTTCTGCAATTGACGATTTATGGGAAAGATTTGGTGAAGTGCTGGTCGATATCAAATCACATGAAGATTTCGTGGCTGATTTAGAGCTTTATGATAAGGAACGAAAGGAGTTCAGTGATCGGTACTATTTCGCAAAATCGTTTCTCATGGACAAGGCTAAGGTTCGTTTGGAGTTTACTGAGCTTGATCATTCCGTTCGTGCTGGTGAATCTAATAATCATAGTGGAAAAATTTCACTACTTGAAAGGTTGTCTCCAAGGTGAACACAAATCGTTGATTGATCCTCTACAAATAACAACAGCTAATTACGTAGTTGCATGGGATATCCTTTTAAAGCGGTACAACAACAGCAAACAGCTTAAAAAGAGGCAGGTTCAATCGCTTTTTAAATTACCTTCGGTGAACAAGGAATCCGTAAATGACCTTCTACAACTATTGGAAGGGTTTGAGAGAATAGTCAACACTTTGGATCAGGTATTAGAGGCAAAGGACTATAAGGATCTACTATTGGTTAACTATCTCGTGTCTCTTCTAGACCCGGTGACTCGTAGGAGTTGGGAAGAGGAATCAGCCTCGAAGAAGGAAGACACCTTAGCCGATTTAACTGAGTTTCTGCACAGACGGGTCCGAGTCTTGGAAGCTCTTCCACCAAAGTTGAGTGATAGTAAGGGTGTACCTCCACAAATGTCAGCTAAACAGAGAGTCAGTGTTAGAACATTTCATAATAATGTGAATATGAATGGGTTTAAATGTTTTGCCTGTAATGGTCAGCATCCTTTGCATCAGTGTCAGAAATTTTTGAAATTGTCTGTGTCGGAAAGAGATTCGCTTCTAAAAAATCATTCTTTATTTCGAAACTGTTTCAGAACATCTCATATGGCTAGAGAATGCCAGTCCAAGTTTTCGTGTCGGAATTGTGGAGGTCGCCATCATACTCTGGTGTGTTTTAAGGGCAAGGACGGAGAAATTTCGGAATCTTCAAGGTCAGGTGAAACTAATGGCACTTCTAAGAGTAATCAGTTGAGAAAAGAAACATCTTGTCAGGTTTCTAATACAGCTTCATCATCATGCTTGACATCGGGTGTCGAGCGCAAAGCACATTGTCGGGTTCTTCTTGCAACTGCCGTGGTTCTCTTAGAAGATGAAATGGGAAACAGATATCCAGCTCGAGCGCTGCTTGATTCAGGGTCAGAAAGCAATTTCATGTCAGAAAGATTGAGTCAGCGTTTGAAGATGAGTCGGAAAAGGGTAGATGTAGCGATACTTGGTATTGGTCGGACATCTACTAGGGTTAAACACAAGGTTCAAGCAGTGGTGCGATCGAGGGTGAACAATTACTTTAAGGAAATGGAATTCCTGGTTCTACCCAAGGTAACTGTCGATCTGCCAACTGCAACGGTTTCAACGAACGAATGGTCCTTCCCAAATGGTATTGAGTTGGCTGATCCATCATTTTTTGAGTCAAGGATGGTGGATTTGGTGTTGGGAATCGAGTCGTTCTTTGATTTCTTCGAATCGGGAAAACGGATTTCCATCGGAGATCAATTACCAACGCTTACAGAGTCAGTTTTCGGTTGGGTCGTTTCTGGAGGTTTATCGCAAGGGACATCAGCACGGATTGCTTGTAATGTTTCAACAACAGAGTCTCTTGAAACGCTTGTTGCTCGGTTTTGGGCTTGTGAGGAGTTAGGTTCGGAAAACTTATACTCACGAGAGGAAAGGCGTTGCGAGGAAGTTTTCCAGAAAACGATACAGAGAGACAGCAATGGAAGGTACACAGTTTCTCTTCCTAAGAATGAGGAGGTTTTCCCTAATTTAGGCGACTCAAGGGAAATAGCGTTAAGGCGCTTGGGCGCAACTGAGCGCAGGTTAGCAAGGAATTCGGAATTGCGGGAGCTGTATACCAAGTTCATGGACAAATATATACAGCTAGGGCACATGAGAGAAGTGGTCGAAACGTCAAATACTAAACGCTGTTTTTTGCCACACCATCCGGTCGAGAAGGAGAGTAGTACGACCACTAAGTTGCGTGTAGTGTTCGACGCCTCATGCAAAACTACAACAGGAATTTCACTAAACGACGGATTATTATCAGGTCCAGTAATCCAGGATGATCTTCGGGCAATTATACTCCGCTGTCGCATGTGTCAGATTATGGTCGTGGCGGACATCGAGAAAATGTTTCGACAAATCAATGTAGCACATGAGGACCGTCCACTTCAGTCAATCTTATGGAGGAACTCACCATCGGAACCAGTTAGAACGTTTGAGCTGAACACGGTAACGTACGGCACCAAACCAGCTCCGTTTTTAGCTACTCGCACCCTAAAGCAGTTGGCATTAGACGAAGCAGAAAGATTTCCCCTGGCATCACGAGTATTTTTGGATGATACGTACATGGACGATGTTGTATCAGGTGCAGACGATGCAACCGCAGCTCTCAAACTGAGAATTCAGTTAGATAAGGCTGCAAAAGCTGGAGGATTTCGGTTACGAAAATTCGCATCAAATTGTGCAGAAGTCCTACAAGGGCTATCACAAGACAGTGTAGCTATTGAAGAGTCTTCAGATGGATCGGAGATAGATCCTTCGATGAAGATACTTGGGCTCACATGGTTACCGAAATCTGATGTCTTCAAGTACAACTTCAACATCCCTGATATTCCAAATTCCACGGTTTTAACAAAACGCAAGGTGCTGTCGGTAATTGCAACGCTTTTCGACCCTTTAGGACTTCTCGGTGCTGCAATAACAACTGCTAAAATATTTATGCAGCAGTTGTGGACGTTACGGAACAGCGACGATCAAAGGTTGGATTGGGATCAGCCGTTGCCTCCAACGGTGGGTGAGGATTGGCTGAAATATTACGAACAACTGGTTTCACTCAACAACGTTCGGATCGAGCGGTGCAACATAATTCCAAAGGCCATTCACAAGGAAATTCATTGTTTTTCGGACGCTTCGGAGAAGGCGTATGGTGGTTGCGTCTATTTGAAAAGTGTCAACCCAAATGGAGAGGTTAAGATTTGTTTGTTGTCAGCTAAATCGAGGGTAGCTCCGCTAGCAAGCCAGTCAATTCCACGTTTAGAATTGTGTGGGGCTTTGCTTACTGCCGAACTGTTCAAATTCGTTCAGGAATCCATGAAGCTTGAATGCCCAGTTATCTTCTGGACAGATTCCACATGCGTGTGGCGATGGTTACAGGCTGTTCCATCTACTTGGACTACCTATGTGGCAAATCGAGTTGCCAAAATACAACAACTAACGGAAGGTTTCGAATGGAGACATGTCCCAGGCGTCGACAACCCGGCAGATCTGATTTCTCGGGGCATTCCACCTGCCGAAATTGGTCACACTCGTTTATGGTGGGAAGGTCCAGCCTGGTTAGCGCTAGAAAGGGAAAACTGGCCAGAACGACCAGATAATCACTTAGCAGAGATGGGCGAGGAGGAGAAGCGTCGAACCACAGTAACAGCATTGACAACAAACATTACAGAGCATGAGTCAGATTTCAATCGTTGGTTTTTTAGTTTGTATTCGGATTACACTAAAATGGTCAGATGTACAGCTTACTTGTTAAGGTTTATGAAGCTGTTAAGGTCAAAGCGGCAGGTCAAATTTCAACCTTTTCTACAGGCAGCTGAGATGGATGAAGCTGAAAGAGCTTTAGCGATGTGTGTTCAGAAGGAGTGCTTTGCTGAGGAGTTAAAGGCTTTATCTAAGGGTGATTTTGTGTCAAGGCAATCGAAACTGAGGTGGTTCAATCCCAAAGTATTCCCTGATGGTTTGTTAAGGATTGGTGGTAGATTGAGCAATTCGACCGAGTCAGAAGCAGCAAAACACCCTATTGTCTTACCTGCACGTCACGATCTTACTCGACTAATCCTAGAACACTTTCACCGCCGATTATTGCACGCAGGTCCTCAGTTACTTTTAGCTACAGTAAGGTTGAAGTTTTGGCCCTTAGGTGGAAGAGGTGTAGCTCGTCAAGTTGTTCAAAAATGCCACACATGCTTCAAGGCTCGCCCGACGCCTATTCAACAGTTCATGGCAGAACTGCCGGTTTCACGCGTAACGGTTTCGCGTGCATTCAGTAAGGCAGGTGTAGATTATTTTGGTCCAATATACATTCGACCAGCTCCCAGACGTCCAGTAGTTAAGGCATACGTGGCTATTTTTGTATGCATGTCCACTAAAGCAGTACATCTTGAGCTGGTGTCGGACCTATCTACCGAAAGATTTATACAGGCCTTGCGTAGATTTGTCGGAAGAAGAGGAAAATGTGTTGAGCTCTTTTCAGATAACGGTACGAATTTTGTCGGAGCTAGAAATCAAATGTCAGAATTGTTAAGTCTGTTGAAGAGTCAGAATCATCGAGAAAAGTTGTACAAGGAATGTGGTAACGATGGAATTAAGTGGCATTTCAATCCCCCAAGCGCCCCACATTTTGGTGGTTTGTGGGAGGCAGCGGTGCGTTCCGCTAAAAAACATATTTTGAGGGTTATCGGGGAAAACCCTGTTAGTTCAGAAGATTTTACGACGCTTCTCGTTCAGGTCGAAGCTTGTTTAAATTCACGGCCCATTACACCACTTTCAAACGATCCTAATGATTTGGAACCATTGACACCGGGTCATTTTATTATCGGAGAGTCTTTACAGTCCATGCCAGATAAAACCTACGAACAAATACCCGATAACAGACTTGACCAAATGCAACTGATGTAGAAAAATATTCAGTTGATTTGGAAACGGTGGCATAGGGAATATTTATGTCAACTTCAAGCAAGAACGAAAAGATGGAAACCTTCAGTGTTTGTTGAAATTGGTAGCCTGGTTATCATCAAAGATGAAAATACTCCTCCGTGTAGATGGAAAATGGGCAGAGTTGTAGAGCTTCACCCAGGACAGGATGGTATAACCCGTGTGGTAACACTGAAAACGGAGTCTGGGTTGAAAAAACGACCAGTTGAAAAGTTGTGTTTGCTACCAATGTCAGATTCTATTGAGATTACAGATCAGAATGCGTCAGAAATACAGTCAGAATGAAGTGTGTCAGCTACCGGTCAGAACACTTGAAAGATGTTTGGATCAAATAACCACGATAAACCTATTCAGATGGTTGTGTCAGATTGTGTAATAATAATGTCAGATTATGTCAGATTCTAATGATGGAATACAAGAAATTATGTGTCTGATGTCAATGTCGGATTTATGAAAAGGATTAAGTCAGATGAATACGCAAACATTTAGATCGAAGTCCGAAATTAAGCAAGTAAAGTTCACCAACTAATTCTTACCATTCATTATTTAATATTTATTCAGAAATACATGTTTGATTTCTGGGTGGGTGAGGATGTTCAGTTTAGGAACCACTGAAAGTGTAGCATAAACCCGAATAACGAGAGGCGGAATAATTGGGAGAGCCAATGGTTCTGCTGATGCTGGGAAACTCACCTCCCATTTCCTACCTCTGAGTTATCAGCATGCCTTACTCTGCCGTGCTCGACAATAGGCGTCGTCATCGATGGAGGTACTCGATAATCTGTAATGATGATCTGTATGCCCGATAAGAGCAGGAGTTGCTCTGATGAAAAACAATTAAAAAACATCGCACACCAACCAAACCACCTCTAGAGAGTTGCGATCGTCTCCACCAGCAATCGATCGTCAGTTGAAAATCCACACACGAACCACACGGCTGAGCATGCAAGCAGCACAACCGAGCTACTACAACCGACTTTGTTTTAACTTCGTTCGTTATTTTAAGAAACTGTAAATTAAGATCAAACCCTAAGTTTAAGTAAAAACCCGCCCTTTGTTGAAACCAACGTAATTCGCGCGTGTATTAATTCCCCAAAAACGGAAGACCAAATCATCCTAAGTTCGGTTTCTTGGGCGAGAGACAGAGCGTGCCTATTCTTCAGTTGGTTGATCCTAGGTTGATCGAGCCAAACCGCCAGACGAAAGAATCCCGTAGATTGACAGGTATTGGCCCATCCGGGAATAAACAAATACTAAAGCAAGGCTGCCTCGGCACTACCTCCTTTAAATATTCCTTGCGTTCAAGCCAAGTTGAAAAACTGTTTTATTGGATCATTGGTATAGGCCAAGGAATATTTAAATAAGGTAGCGTCGAGAGCCATATTGGATTTTTTTTGTGACGTCACAAAAACGAATGTATCGAAAATTTATATGCGAATGGCAGAAATTTCAAAGAAAAACATGTTTTAGAACGAAAATGAATTCCAATTTCATTTTGATTGTGTTGTAAGACCTCTATTTCACTATGTTATGAAATTTTCTGGTCCTTTGAAGATTGCATTATGTTTTTTTCTCATTTTAATATTGAAAGCGATGTCATCTTGAAGCTAAAACGTTCAAAAACGAAGATAAAATCTACTTTAAAAAAGTCTAGCTGGTAGTTATTGAGTGTTCAACTGATTGTCATGATTTTTATACAATCGGTTAACCATATTCAATTCTTATGAAGAACAATTAACATCAATTGATTATTATTAACTCGATTTACTAAAATGCGAATAAATAATTGTGGTTTTATACAAAAGTTTGTTTTTTGATAACTTTTTTGTAACAAGGATCTTAAACTGCACTGACTTGATCATTTTCATAGAAGACTTTAAACTAATTTTAATGTTTTGCAAATTTGAGTAGGAAAAATCCACCATTTTTTCGAACTTCGATGGTCTATTTCTTACAAAAATTACTCGAAAATCCAACTTTTTTCGTACCGATCTTGTAGAGCAAGAATCCTTCTACAATAACAGGTATTAAAAGTGGAACATTTCCAACAAATTTTTCAAATTATCAACGAAAAAGGCAAATTTCCTAGTAAATTAACAGATTTTTCGTGATTGTGACGTCGCAGTGTGTACTAATACTAAAGCAGGGCTGCCTCGACACTACCTTCTTTAAATATTCCTTGGGTATGGGCGATGGGCGCGCTCGCAGTCCCGGTATACGATTTCTCGTGTGTTAAACAGAGAGAGAAACAGCCTTCACTCCAATTTCACTCCGATTAGCTGTCATTCTTATGGAAATCTGTGTAAGAGTAAAGAGCAGGCTTTATTCTTTTTAGCAGGCCCAATCCCAATAGGCATGATAAAACTATGTGACAGATGATTTGACAATCGAGAAGAACGTATACACGCCTAAACTTGTTTACCTCTTTTTGAGATAGCATAACCTGTTTTGAAAGGATTATCACTCAAAATTGAGAAAAACGTGCTATCAAAATGATATAAATTAACCCAACTAAATTCATCTGAAAATTAAAAACAAATTTGTTGTATCCGCATTCAAATTTCAAAACAACCGCAAATTGATATTCACCAAATTCTTAGGGTTCGAATAAAAGCACACTGTGAATGAACGTTTTTTTTTAGAATCGATAAGAATAAATGTATAAGAGAATTAATTTACTAGGCCGCCGGTCGTGGCCTAGAGGATAGCGTTCCAGTCTTCTAAGCCAGAGTCCATGAGATCGAATCCCGATCACGGCACATATAGTACTCTTTCTGTGGTCTGGTGGTTTTAGCATTTGTAAGATGCTAGCCATAATATCCTTGAAAGATGTACGCCTTAGAGTTAAGTAAAAAAATTAGATCTCTTCAAAGAAACACGAAGTTTCACTGAGATCCTATATGTGTGTGTTCGTTTATAAAAAAAAAAACAAGTATGCCGAATAAAGTACTTGTTTCTTTCCGAAGCAACCGCTCTTGAAAAGTTCTAGAAGACTGCAGCCACCGGCTTCTCCTCAGCAAAAACGGAGAAATTGAGCTTCATTACAAGTGAAAATGCTCATTCTATACTTTCATCAGCCTCACCAAGTTTCAGATGATATAAATAGTCAGGATGAAGACTACTAGCAATGACCGATCATTGAAAATTACGATTTATTTGAAGCGTAACGTAGTTTTGATTATCGTAAGCAAAATATCCGATGCACGTTTTATAAAATCGTTTTATCGCTTCCAATTGCAACAATAACCATTATAGTTTTATATGTTGCATACTATTAATAATATCGTTACCTAAATCGTTAGCATACTGTTTGCAGAAAAGTTTTCCCATACAACTGTTTTAACAGTTTTTAACAATTACATAACCTAACTACATATTCAAAATACAATTATTTCGGAATTCACGATTCAGGCACTGTATTTCACTATTTCTATAATCGTTTGCTAAACGTGTTATTGCGCTTCATCAAATCGTCATTTGTCGATTTCAGAAATCGTTTGTTTATAATCCTCAATTATAAGGATTATTATTAAGCTTTAAGGCCAGGCTTTCGATTACAGAAAATGATCTATTTCTAAACAGTCTGAAATTATTTGATACAATACCTACTTGTTATTTAAAGGTAATTGACCATCTTCTAATCATAGTCAAAAGGAAACAAAACGAAAAGTTTCATGAATGTCTTTTGCCAAGCAACAAATCGAAATGATCTCATTTATTGCGACAAACTTATCTTACTCAAAATGGATGAATCTATCACGAACGTGTATTCCATTTAGAGAAACGTCAAACGAAGTTGTGATTCAAGGTCTCTTAAAACCATTTTAAAACTGTTTGTTGAAATTGTTTTATTACAACATTTTTCAAACTGGCAAAAAACAATTTCAAAACTGTTTTACAACTGCCTTAAGATGTTCAACATTAATTTACTGAACGCCATGTTGATTGTTGAACCAAATTTACTGACGCTATCTTGCTGAAAATAATATTATAATACTAAAAACTAGACATTTTCAACAAATTTGACAATGTTTGCGGTACTATTTGTTGTATAGGTAATGAATTTCAATGCAAATCAAAAATAGCATAATTTGAGAAAATTTAAATATTACCTAAATTATTATTTATTAATTGAAAAAATTCTTAAAATTGTGTCAACCTTGATTTTCTTTGAGGCGCGCATATGTTTTGATGCTATTTCTCATATATTTCACCAGAAATCTGAGGTTGCAGGAAGTTTTATGCAAAGACATATTAAAAATGAAAATGAAAATATTTATAAAATAATTTAAATACAATCATCACCAATCACCAAATCTTTGGGAGAGGAATTGATAACACGAGAAAAAACGGAAAGCTCCCACAGTAGAGTATCTATCAAATTTCTCAGCTCCCACAGTAAAATTCCTATCAGATTCCTTGACGTAGTTTTAAAGGAGCTGTGGATAGTCTTAAAAGAGCTCTGAAAGGTTTCTTAAAGCTACATATGTCTATAAGGTCGAATAAAACTATTCTGTTGGATGTTTTATTATAGCGCATAGAATTAGCTTTAAAAACGTTAATAAAATGTGCCCTTTTGGCAATATGTTAACTTTAAAGTAGTTGTGCTAATAGCGTAGAATGCGCTTTGGCTTATAAAGTAGCTTTAGGAAATAGTCTTAAGCGGACTGTTAAGGTTGGAATGAACTTAAATTGTTACTTGGGTATACACCAGATTGAGGTGTAAATTTGCATATGAGTGTTTTGAGGGACGAGCAATCGATTACAGGTATTAAATTCAGAATTCAGGGGTCGGCCAAAGGGGTCATCCATATCATCTTTTTAATGTTTTTACGATATTGGCGTTATTATGCATTGTATTGAGATGAAAATTTGAAGACGGGGATTTTAAGGATCGACAATCGATTCCAGTTATCAAATTTTGTAGAAAGGGTCGGCAAAAGAGGTCGTACATATCAACTTTTCAATGTTTTTGCGATATTGGCGTCATTATAGATTTGTTTTTAATGAAAATTTGCATAAGAGTATTTTGAGGAACGATTGATAGATTCCAGGTTTCAAACTCAGGGTCAAAGATCGGCCAAAGGGGTCGTCCATATTACAGTGTTAATATGGACGACCCCTTTGGCCGATCTTTGCGATATTAATGCTTAAATACATTGGATTAAGATGGAAACATGGTACGTGGGAGTTTCAAGGAACGAGTAATTGATTTCAGGAGTCGAATTTTCATTCAGAGGTCTGCGAAAGGGGTCGTCCATGTAAACTGTTCAATGTTTTGGCGGTTCGAACGTTATTATGTGTTGGATTGAAATGAAATGTTCCACATAGAAGTGTTGAGGAACGCTCAATTGATTCAGATTTCAAATCTCGAGTCAGGGGTCGACAAAAATGGTCGTCCATATTATCTGTTCACTGTTTTTGCTATATTGGGAATTATTCAGCGAGTTGAGTGACGTGATTCGCAAAATTTCACTTCTTTATCCTGACTCTAGGAAATGTTTCAGAGAAAAAAACGTTAGTATGAATGAGCTCCAAAAATCGATCACAGGACATTTGAGCTGAAACTTCAGAAGCAGAAGCCTAGAGTGTTTTCTGGAGTCGTTGATGTTGATTATACATCGGATTATAATGGAAATTTGCACATGGGAGTTTTACAGCACATGTAATTGATTTCACGTGTAAAATTTTGACAAGGAATCAGTAAAAGGGTTCGCCTTTAAAATTTTTCGATTTTTTTTTTTGCAATAATTACGTTGTTAGGCATCATATCGAGGCAAAAATTAAAACACGAGAGTTTTGCAGGACGCGAAATCGATTCCTGATAACAAACTTTCTATTAGGCGACAGATAAAGGGGTCGTCCACATATACTGTTTACTGTTTTTGCCATAATTGTTGTATTGTACATGAGATCCAGAAAAAAATCATTCACGGGTGCTTTACAAAACGGACAATTGATTTATGATTTAAAATTTTTAAAAAGACGACAGAAAAGCGGTCCTAATATTGCCTTTTAAATATTTCAGACATAATTTCGTTGTTATGCATCCGAAAAAGACAAAAATTCGTACACGGGTGTTTTTTTCGACAGTCAAATTTTTTGGTGAAAATGCGTCCAAATTACCAACGAAATGCAAAATCATCAGCTTTAAAGTTAAAAGCGGAACGAAGTTCGTACGGGATCAGCTAGTTATTAAATAAGTTCAACAAAGCTGGCTTCGTATGAACGGTTATGGAGTTAATGTATTGTATTGATGTGAGGAATATTTTGGAAGAACGAGTCAATCAGGTGGGCTTACAGGTATTCCGGCATCCGTGTGTATACCTGGCCAGCTGGCAACTGATTAAACATTCTTATTATAGAGTCAGTTATAAGAGGAAACACAAGTTACCTGTCGGCAACTTATGGGATTCAAACCCAAAAGTTTTCTTGCCGATACCGAGAATCGAACCCAGTACGCCTGGCATATCAAAACCAGACTCGCGCCAGCCTATCCGCTATACCACATCGGTGCTGTGATAATTTTAAAATAAATGATTGCAGCTGAATATTGTCTGAGAACCATACTTGAGTCACGTTTCCAAAACTATACATTTTGTTAAAAATCGGTTGAGAAACAACTAGTTTTAGTGGAAAAAGCGTTATGATTTGATCCCCGGCGGTATAAATAGGTATACCTACTACATACGTTTTTCGAAATCTAGAAACTTTAAAAAAATTATTATAATGAAAAGATATGTGCATTAAGGAAATTAAAATAGCCATGGCCAATTTTATACCGATTCTAGTGGTATACTAGAATAACTGCAAATTTTGTAAAAATCGGTACACCGGGGTAAGTGTGGACGGTTTTTCGTATAGTTCAACTTAAAAAAATCTTTTAAAAATCAGCAGTGCATCTTTTTGGATAAAATTACGGTATGTGTGATGCAGAACATGTTGTTTACTAACGCTGAAGAGATAAGCTTGATAGAAGCAAAGCGAGAAAAGTTATCACGTTAATTGTTATGGACTGCTGGTGTTGTCTTCACTTACCCCGCTGTATGGAGTAAGTGAGGACGGTAAATTTTCCCTTTGATTTTTCAGGAAATTTTCAACAAATTTGTGTTTTCTTGGTTGAATACGTTACTTTATTGCTCGAACCGTCCAAAATGTTGAAAAAACTTCATGGTACTATTAGTTAGGCATCTTTCAATGATTATTGTGTGTAATTTATGTTGCAACACACGAGATCCGATTTTATCGAAAACTAGCTGATCCCATACGAACTTCGTTTCGCTTTCAACTTGGAATATGTCATGAAAGCCAATTGCCAAGCATTTTCCAGATGCACTTCTGAATTCATTGTTAGGTAATAACTGCAAAAATAATGGTCGATCACTTTGTCTGTCGTCTGCTACTAAATTTGAAATCAGAAATCCTTTCACCGTGCCAAAAAACCACGTGTATAAATTTCGACTCGATCATAGCATAACAACGCAATTATTGCCAAAAAGCTAAACCCCTTTCGGGGGCTCTTATACAATCTTTGATGACTGAAATAGATTGCCCTTCCCT
The DNA here is from genome assembly GCF_029784155.1 of Uranotaenia lowii. Lineage (NCBI taxonomy): Eukaryota > Metazoa > Arthropoda > Insecta > Diptera > Culicidae > Uranotaenia > Uranotaenia lowii. The sequence goes on along the minus strand of NC_073691.1, from coordinate 165,364,169 downwards.
CAAAACTCCCGTGTGCAAATTTTCAAAGCAATCAATTGTATAATAACTTTAATATAGCTAGAAACAGTGAAAAATTATTTTATATGGACGACCCCTTTAGTCGACCCCTGGCAAAGCATTTGAACAGGGACCCCTGGCAAGCATTTGAAGCACATCTGAAATCGATTGTTCGTCCCTGAAAACTACCGTGTGCAAATTTTCATCCCAATCCGATGTAAAATAACGACGATATTGCAAAAATATTGAAAGGTTTATATGGACGACCCCCTTTGCTTGCCCCTTACACTGAATTTAATACCTGAAATCCATTGATCATCTCTCAAAACTCTCGCGTACCAATTTTCGTCTGAATCCGATGTATAATAACGACAATATCGCATCAACAGTGAATAGTTAATACGGACGACCCCTTTGGCCGACCCCTGATTTTAGTTTGGATAAGTGAAATCAGTTGTTTGTCCCTAATAACTCCTATGTGCAAATTTTCACCCCAATCTGATGTATATAAACGTCAATATCACTAAGATACTGAAAATTTAATATGGACGACCCCTTTTGCCGGCCCCTCACACTGAATTTGATACCTCAAATCGATTGCACGTCACTCAAAACTATCGTGTACCAATTTTCATCTGAATACGATGTATAATAACGTCAATATCGCAAAAACAGCGAACAGTTAATATGGACGACCCCTTTGGCTGACCCCTTACACAAAATTTGACACCTGAAATCGATTGCTCGTCTTTCAAAACACTTAGATGCAAATTTTCAACACGATCCGACGAAAAGTAACGTCAATATCGCCAAAACAATATTTGTCTTCTATGGACGACCCCCTTCAGAAGGGGTCATCCAAAAATCTGAAAACATTTTTCATTCTTCCTGGTCCTAATGAGCATCCATGCCAAATTTCAGCTCTCTATCCCTTAAGACGGCTGAGTCTATAGAGGACAAACAAACAAACAAACAAACAAACAAACAAACATACAGAAATTGCTTTTTATATATATAGATACATAGGTAGGTACTTATTCCAGAACAAACAAGTACTTTACCCAACTTTTCATGATCCGAATGCTAAATATAGCTGAATTGTATCAGATGAAGGAGAGAAAATTGAAAAAATGTGTAAACATCAAGTCTTTATAAAGCCGTCCCTACTTACCCCAGGTAGGGTTTGGAGACAACATTTTAGTTTTTTGTAAATCAACTCTTTTTTTCTCCATTTTAAACCACCGTTTCTTTTCCTAACTGGTGGTTTCGAATTTAAGGATTGTTTCAATGTAGAGTTTTTCGTAAAATACTGCAGTGTGACTTTGAGAATAAAACTAAACCTCCATTGCATCTTGCTGTTTACATAAAGATAATAAAACAGATTGATTCAACAATTATGGACTTGACATGAGTCCGATTTGTCATTGAAAACATAAGTCTGCCAGGAAGGGTGAAATTTTAACAGAAATAAAAACAAACTTTCATTAACTTCTCTAAAAATTTAAACATTTTTCGGTTCAAACCCTAATTAAGGCCTCAGGATCATATGGATGTAAGTGCCAAAACAATCAATTTCGAGTTGAGTTTACCTATTGATTCTTCATATCTCAATCTACATCTACAAAACTCAGTTTTTTGATGGAATTAAAATTGCTCTAATTAAAAAAATATATTAAAATCGAGCACCTTGACAATTTTGAAGCGCATTTTTTTTTGGAAACTATCATTTGGGCACTCTATTCAAACCAAATACTGGGCATCGGTTTTACAAGTTCAGTTTTATATTAGTTTAATCAGTATCAAAATTAAACCAAAACTAGTGCAATTATCGCAGTTTCTAATGATTAACCACTCGTGGGATTGCCATTTTTTTATTTTCTGTTTGATTGGAAACCAATGAGAAGCCTAAATTTTGTATAAATTATGGTAAATGTAGGGCAGATAAGGGCATAATGGTCACCTTAAGGAGAATTTAACCATAGAAAACATCTATAATATGTGAGTTACACCATTGTTTCGAATTAAGACACAAAAAAGTCTATTTCCTAACTGGCTAATACATGAAAAAGTAGTTAAAAACGTTTAAAAATGCATTTAAAAAAATTTTTTTTTGAAACCTGAAAATCGGTCACATGAGATCGGGGCATAATGAGATCCTTCTCGGGGCAGTAAAGCACCAGTAATCGGGGTACGATTAACGTTTTCTGTCGTAGAATCTAGCAGCGAATTATTCTCGATGAAGTCATTTGAATCATATAGAGCTACAGCTTGACTTATTTCATCTGACGATTTGGCCTATTGGTTAGGTGTCGGAGAGGTAATCAGAGAACTCGAGTATGAATCCTGGTCGTGGCATTTTTTTTTAGTTTACCATTCATGATCGATGCATTTTGTATGGTATAAATTTTAAAAAAATCGCCTCGACCAGGGACCCAAATCGAGTCCTCTGATTACCTCTCCGACACCTTACCAATAAGTTGAATCGGCAGATGTAAACTAGTCAAGCTGTAGTTCTATGATTCAGTTGACTTCATCGAGTTGGATTCGCTGCTACATTCTACGGCAGAAAATGCTGATCGTGCCCCGATCAATGGTGCTCTGTTCGCCCCGAATCAACAAATTCAAGTTAAAATCTGTTTTAAAATTGATTTAGTGAAAAATAAAAAAAATAATGATTTGTATATTGAGGAACAATGTGTACATCATGTTGCAGTGCGTACATTATAGATCAAGATGATTTAACGATCACAAGAGCTTATTTGGTGGTGCTCAAAAATTATAATATCTTCGTAACTTGAGAACCTACTTGTTTTTTTTTTATTTTTCTGTAAAGATGATAAGATTTCTTTTTTGCTGAAAAATTAATACTATAGGGAATACGAAACTTATCCTCATGAAAATTTATTTAAGAAAATACGTTCTTTTGTGTAAAAGAGGAGTGCTTACTATGCCCTGGGTGCTCATTATGCCCTTATTTCCCATGAATGTTCAAATATAAGGTTTAGACACTAATTCCATTCAAATTTAATATTCAACCAGTTTCAAATTATTTTTTAATAGAATAATTCGGCAGCTGATAGATCACCCGAAGGATGCCAGTTTTTCACTGTTTCAGATTGAAATTTGGTGGTCCAATTCAGAATGAATACCTAGGATTAGATAAGAGTTGGTGCGATTTGGGCCTAATTTTTCGCAGATTGACAGCTGCAGATGCATTTTAGAGTTTTTTTCACTGGATCGGGTCTAAATTTTCGTATAAATTAAACCTTTTAAGAGAATGGTGTTACAAAGCAAAAACAATAAAGAAAAAGGAACCAATTGTGTGAATTGGAGGCACTTTGGTCAAACATGACGGTTATTATTTATAGCTCCTTCAAGTTATATCTTAGCTCATACAAAGGTATATTTGTCTTACTTGAGAAAGGTTGAAAAGGAAACTATCAACGCTTCCATCTACCGTCAACCCGACAACAAGGTAATCGGAAAATGCGCTATTGGCTGTAATTTCACCATCCCATAAGGTTGTAATTTCATGAACGTTAACCGATGTTACAGGCGCTGTCCGCTCAGCTATGTGCTTAGAACTTTACCAACATTTTCCGCCTCGAACGTCTTACAAACTAGCCTTACCTTTCCTTTAACTTTTTGGCAGCAACGAGTGCTGCATACCCGGCCCTGGCTTGTTCTTCCGGAAGATCATCCGAAGAACTGAACTTCGATAGCAGCGCTCCCGGGTCGTCAGGATCGAGCACAGCACCTAAAATAAATGAAACGAGTTATAACAACAATTTTCATGATTTTGAATTTTTCAATTCATTTTTACCTCTTTTCAGCATTTCCGGTTCGGTTCGATCAAACAACTCCAGCATGGCTTCCAATCCTTTGCGAGCCGCCGATTGTAACGCACTCTGCATTGACGGTTTCCGCTTTCGCTTGGATGACTTATTCGCGTTGCGGTTCTTGTTGTTCGTTCGATTACGGTGAGCTGCTCCGTGCTTACGCCTTTTGTTGGTTCCTTTGCCCCCACTGGCACCCATGCCCTTCGGCTGTACCTCGATAGTGATGCTGGTGCCGTTAGAGGGCTTCGTTTCGATTTCCACCGATCCATGCCGACTAATGAGGGGAATCTGGATCATCGTCCTTTGCTGTTGCTGATGATCATCTCCGACGGCTCGGTTGCTGAAGGCCTCATCGGAGTCATCTTCCAACAGTTCTTCTTCTACCTGTTCAATTCTTTCGAATTTGATTGGGCTAATGGCGGTTGGTTCTTCTACGCTAGCGTCTTTACTAGCTCGAGTAGGTCCAGGTATGAGGATGAATATTAGAACCACGATGGTGAAAGTTGTAAAGCTGAAAAAACATAATTGTTATGTTTATCTGTATTTTTTAACAACAGCAGCACTAAACTTTTATTTTTAAAGATTGTTGGATCCATTTACAGTAGAGGAGTATTAAACGACCACACGAAAAAAAAAAACAAGTTGACTGTTAACTATCACCGGTTTTCGATTCTTACAATCACTGATTTCCTTTGCAATGCTCCAGGTGTACGGATCTGGGATGATTTGACAGTGTTAGTAGAATTTAATTACAACAAATGTCCACATAAAAGAACGTTATGTTCAGGTGAAGAGGCCACTTTTAGTGCTATTTGCAAAAATGTACATTATAGGCCATTTGTTAACCACCATATTTCAATAAACGCTACTGTCCATAAACATTGTTCATTGGTTCAACAAATCAAAACACATAATCAAACATAACAACAGCCGGGCTACGTACGACTTCATTACGTCAGTTTTTTTTTTCATTTGCCATTGGACCATCAATGTTAAGCTTTCATTCCACCGATCTGTGTTAATGAAGTAGCTTGAACTAGAAATTCAGTTTTCTGAAACAAACGTGCACATCATTCTAGAAATACAATTGTTAGTTGATCATTTTTAGTTGTTGTCATATTCAGTTTCTAAAACATCATACTCGGGACCCTCAAACTGACAAAATTCTCAGCATTTGCGAAAGGTCCGCGTGTCGGTCTATTAAATAGTCTTCCAACACTTTTGCTTTCTTTAACGACCACGTCGTTATGCTCCGGCGCGTGCACAGCGCATGGTTTAGCCATTACTTAGGTCTAATTATGAAACCGCTCGGACCGCACGGAGCTCGCTTTGTTTACAAACAGAACGCATCAATAAATATGGTTGCATGCAACAGGAGAGCTACCGTACCGGAAAAAAATAACAAATAAATCTTTTAATGGAGTTCAGTTAGAGGTGTTATAAAGTTTTAACTCTCTGAAGATGGAAGCAAAACGCAACGCTGAAATACGGAAGTACTGATGCATTTTGTTCTCAGGAAATTCAGATCAAATTAAGTCCGTTGGCTGAGTGAGCCATAAGACATCCTTCTGTTGTGTATTTTTGAATTCTTAAAACGTCAGAATGCTCTTTCTTCTTTTCTACACAGTTAAACTACAATTATTCCGCTTGGCATAATGATTTTACGGATCACAGGGAAATTGATCAGACATCACGAAATTAGAATAAAAACCAACCTGAATCTTGGGACGTTACTTTACACCTGAAATAAATAAATAATAAGTCCCAGTCATATTGCAAAAAAAAAATAGTACAGTGATCTTAACCCTCCAAAGCTGTTCGGGTCAATATGACCCGAAGCGCTTATTTCAAACCACTTTATCATCATTCCAATATACTGAAGAACTGGGAATTCTTACAGACCAAGTATGTTCTATGAAAATAATGAAATTTGAGTTTTGAAAATCGGTTCATTGGGAAATGAAATACAGCTAAGCAAAGCCAAAATTGGGTGTCGTTTTTTTAAGTAAGATTTTTCTCTATCGGAAGATCTGAGATAGCGGTCAAAACTTTCATTGGACCCCAATATGTCTATACATTGTCTTATAGATGGATTCTTGACAATTTCAAACATCAATGAAACACTTAAATACAGAAACGCTGTCAGAAGTTATGAGTATTTTCAAAATAAAATTGATTTTTCGGACGTTTTACATTCTGAACCAATTTCTGATAAGCTGGTAATACATACCGACTTTATTTTGAAATGTTGAGTAATTAGAATACCTACACTATCAGTATAATCGGTTAACATTTGCAGCCAGGAGAACGAAATCAAACTACAACTCAAATTTCCTTGAAACGGATATTTTGCGAACGGCTTTGGAAGGTTAAACAAAAATGAGAAGTGGAGGTGATAATAAATTGATTTATGAAGTAAAATCAAAAAAATGTTTTAATTAGAAGTTTGGGTTGATCCAAAGACAGGGAAGAGTGAGGGGAAACCTCATAAAAATCGCTTAAACAATCCGTTACGAGCTCACAGGAGCATTTCTAAATTTCCTTCAAACTACAGGAGAAAACAGTTTCAAACCTACAGGTGAATAAGACAGTAATTTTATTGAGCTGTTTTTCTGTCCCGAGTTCATCCTGTAGTTTTCAGTTGTTGAAAATAAAGGAAGAAATCGTTCTGACCACAGGAGAAACAATTAAGTCAATAAGATTGCATGTTGGCAACTGGGCGCACTGCTCCAGCACCAGCGTCGCGCTATTACGGGGCGGCGCGTTCAACTTCAGTTCAGCGGCCAACAGTTTGACATATCTCAATGAACGACGGATGACAGACATATCCGGTGAAAAGTTAGCAGACTCTAGACTGTAATTTTCCATGCTAATTATTAATTAATTTTCCTACCTTAATTCGGATATAAAAAACTATTGCTACCTAACTAGTGACCTTCCTATAAAACTAGTGCTACACATTCGTTTAGTGGACAGTGCCGCTTAGAATACTGCCTTTAGGGCGTTCCAAGTTCGGTTCCAGGTCGAACCTTGATGCATGCCAAAACGGATATGCTCATCTTTCCCTATTCCGTTTACAGCATTTGGCCAGTCCTAATAATCCAGTTCCGTTCCGAATCCTAAGTATAGAATCACACCGAATTATGTACGCTATAATTTTTAATTCAATACTTTCCCTAAACTAATTATAAAATAAATTTCTAGCTTAAAGCTGACTATAAAGCTGCTAAAGAAATCGGAGTTTTGATTCCCCCCGTCAACCCGGAACAAACTTTAAGATAATTCGTTCTTCCGTCACAACATGGCGGTAGTGGAAAACGACCCACCAACACCAGGAACCAATCCGGAAGAAGCATTTAATTGTGTGGCAAGCGACCGACCTGACTCCGCTGCTAATCTTGTGCAGTGCGACGTGTGTGATAAATGGTGGCACCAAACCTGTGCGGGAGTCACTGGATCAATTGAAAATCGTCCTTGGACTTGCCGGAATTGTCTTCCAGCAGCAGTAAGCGTCCGAGTGGTGCATCATCATCAAGTACACGTTCAAAAAAAGTTCAGTTACAACTTCAACAGCTAGCGGAAAAGGGAGCATTGGAGAAGAAAGCACTTGAGATTCGTCTCGAAGCTCTTCAGACTGAAAAGGATATAGTGGACAAAAAGTATGAACTTTTACAATCAACTATCAATGTCCAAGATGAAGCTAGTGTCAGAAGTCGATTCAATCGCAAAATCAGCCAACAAATTACCGCTACATGGCTGGAGCAAATCTCTCCAATCGAGAGCTCGCCTGATGGTCCCATACTTCCCAGCCCCGAGATCGGTCCCACCATCCATAAACTATCATCAACTGGTCTACAAGTACCACCGAAAGAACTCAACCAGATCCCTGAAGAGGTATCACCAGCGAACGCAGCAACGAGCCTGCAGCCAGCTCTGATAGGCGGTTCAGTCCCGAAGCGGAAACCGACTATCGAGAAAAGCGGTACAAAGCAGCTACCTACCAGGACGATCCCGAACCCAGAAGGTCAACAGCCATCGAACTCCACGCCGGATGTGGAGCTATTGTGTCAGCTGCTCACAGAGTGCCTAGCTCTAAACCAACGTCCGAAACAGGATAACGTTTTGAAAATCCCCAATCACTACTCCACTTCACCTGTACCTACCCGGGACGCCAACCCTCAGGTGTATTCGGTAACTGCTGAAAATTGTGAAGCAGTACCCTTGCCTCTACACTCCCCTCTTCCCGAGAATCAAGGTAAGACCATTCCAAATAAATGCCTATCAACTGAAGAACTATATGAACCCCATGAGTCACTGATCAAACAGCTGGGGAGTTGCCCCGATGAATATTTAAATTTTGCCCAAGTTATGGTAGATTATAAGCCCACACCATCGCAATTGGCCGCCCGCCAGGTCATGGCTCAAGACCTCCCTACCTTTACTGGGAACCCAGCTGACTGGCCTGTTTTATCAGCACTTATACCACAGAGAACCAGAGAACGGGCCCCGAACAAATATGTGTCGAATCCGTGTGTAAGAATTTGAATCGTCGGCCATTTTAAAACCGTTAAAATTGGCCTAAAAACAGCACCACCTAGTGGCTCTTAGCTAAGTGACTCAGCTGTTGTTGTCGATTTTTTTTGTCAACAGTTGAGAACACTCAGAACATAAATAACCCAAAATTTACTTCCAGGTCGCACCAAAACAGAGTTCAGTTAGTTTTCTTTATTTTTGGGGTGTAGAAAAAGCAACATAATGAAATTTGCAGCAGGAACTATATGCTCTTTAAACGAAATCTTTTTCTTTTGGCAATGCTGCCTCATTTGGCACTCGTTTTGTATTGAGCCACTGATTTTGTTTGAGAAAAAAAGCAAACATTTTTTAGTTGTTTGAAGAGAAAGTTAATATAAGATTTAAATTATGTGTTTGTTTTAATATGAATAATAATTTCAAAAATAGTTCAGTCAGGATTTCTGTATGATGTGTTAATTTATGATACCCCTCTAATGGGTAAACTCCACTTTTTGTTTAGGATCAAATTTTTTTAAATCAAATTTCACTCATAACGAAGCATTTCAAATCTAATTAATCGAAAGTATCACAGCCCATCTTCGTTCGAACATTGCGAAATTCTGGCATGTAAACATCGCGTCATTTCTGCCAGGATAGGACTTCAGTGCCTACTTCCGAAAATATCCGAAAATTGGAATAGCTTCTTAATATCGAATTTGGCCTCTTCGACAGAGCAAAGTAATTGCAAAGAGGTTACCCGGACACCTAAGAATCCCAAAAGTTTAAGGGAATAGCAATAGGCATTAAAAACTAACTAAAATATCAAAATTTTATAAATTCTTCAAATATCCCCCCCTTCTATTATACTTATTACAGATATCCGATAACACCATGCGCCAATTTTTCACCGATCCTACCGAAATAACAATTTTGTGAAAGAAAAAAGATTATTGAACGAATTTTTAAATTTGTGTTCATTATCTAAATTTATTCTAAATTTTTAAAAAGAAATCAATTTAGTCTTGATGTAGTGAATTTCATGTCGACAAAAACAAACGCTATACAATTATTTTAATACCCGATTGAGTGACTGAAAATAAATTTGGCTTTGAGCGCATTTTTCATTCGTTGAAGGTACTATCGCCTGAGCGTGTAAAAAAAATGGAAAAAATAAAAGTACCGGTAACGACATCTGGTGGCTCTTAGCTAAGTTGCAAAAATGGGGTTGTTTATTTCGAAATCACTGTTGGTATTTTTACACACGGTTGGGGCTCCAGCCCGAACTCTGGTTCTCTGTGCTTATACCACTACCACATTAGCATGTGGATACAACCAAGCTGAAAATTTGTTACGCCTCCAGCGTTGCCTCAAAGGCGATGCACTTGAATCTGTACGCAGTCGCATTCTTGTCCCTAATTCTGTGCCGCGTATTATTGACACGCTACGCAGCTATTATGGTCGACCTGAACGATTGATAAAAGTTTTTTCGGACAAAATAAAATTATTCCCGCCCCAAAAGCCGATAAGCTTGAAACGATAATAGATTACGGCATGGCCGTTCAAAGCTTCTGCGACACCTTAGAAGCTGCCAATCAAACAGCCTACTTTTCAAATCCGTCCTTACTCGCGAAACTAGTTAACCGTTTGCCAACTCCGTATCAGATGCAGTGGGCAGATTATTGTAAAAAGCTGAGTGCTGAAGTAAACTTGAAGCATTTCGGAGAATTTACCCCTTACTCTGGAACTTCGAACCGAGCTGAAGACCGCAACAAACCGAAACGAGGAGTACTTCACGCCCACGCCGAGTACCGCCCTAGAGTCGAAGTGGGGGAACGTCAGTGCAGCGTTTGCGGTAGTAACCATCGTCTGAGCGAGTGTGGGGAGTTCAAATCCTTCGGTGTTGATGAACGTTTGCAAATCGTGCAAAGGTAGAGACTTTGACGAAATTGCCTCAACTGTCATGGCCATCGTCCCTGTCGTGTTGGTGGATACTGTAACGTAAACGGTTGCAACATACGACATCACCCACTTCTCCATACCGTCCATCCCCCTGCGACCAATCCTGTTTCCAGAGTTTTTACGAATCAACGATCGCATCCATCTGGCCGTGGCCCGCCTATGGATACTTGTGAAAATCATATTCACCGTAGTGTTTCCCAATTATGCCTGTTCCGGATCGTACCTATCATTGTCCATGGTAGTGCAAATCGTAAAATTGAAACGTTTGCCTTTCTAGACGACGGTTCTTTGTTGACGCTTGTAGAAGAGGCGTTGATTCACGAACTTGGACTGCAAGGTGAACCTCAAACACTCTGTCTGAGATGGACGGGCAACCAATCGCGCACAGAGTGGAACTCTGAGGTGGTAGAACTTAACATTTCTGGGATTGGTCATCCGAGATACATACTAAATGATACCCGAACAGTGAAGGAGTTATCGCTTCCAAAGCAAACCGTAGATTCTAAAGCGCTTTTAAGTTCGTTCGCCCATCTTAGGGGACTTCCGATTACCAGTTACCAGGAAGCAGTTCCGCGTGTCCTCATCGGTATTAACAATTTACGCTTGACAGTTCCGCTTTCCGTGAAAGAAGGTCGACCCCAAGAACCAATAGCAACAAAAACACGACTAGGATGGTGTATTTACGGTGGAGCTACAGAAAGCCGATCGGAGCTGTCGGTGAATATCCACAACAATGGTTGTTCGTGTGATAACAACTTGCACGCTACTGTGCGAGATTATTTTGCGTTAGAAGATGTAGGAGTATCGGGCCGAATAGCTTTGGAATTAGAGAGTGACAAGCGAGCCAAGAAGATTCTTGAAGATAGAACAGTCCGGCAAGGGGAGAAATTCCAAACCGGCCTGCTTTGGAGATTTGATCACTTTGAATTCCCAGACAGTCGTCCAATGGCACTAAAACGCAATGAATGCCTTGAACGTAAGCTTAAACGGAACCCGAAGATGCTTGAAAGCGTCAACAAACAGATTGAAGAGTATCAGATGAAAGGGTACGCTCGTCTTGCAACAGAAGAAGAGCTGCGGAAATGTGATTTGCGAAAGGTGTGGTATCTCCCGCTCGGAATAGTAGTGAACCCAAAGAAACCAGAAAAGGTCCGCATGATTTGGGATGCTGCTGCAACTGTTAATGGAGTCTCGTTGAATACGATGTTACTGAAAGGTCCGGATCAACTTGTGATCCTAAGCTGCCTTGGGTACTATTTCGGTTCAGACAATTTTCAGTGGCCGTGTCTGGAGATATTGCTTAAAATGTTTCATCAAATCCGCATCCGCCCAGAAGACCAAAACGCGCAGAGATTCCTGTGGAGAACAAATCCGTACAAAGATCCTGAAGTTTTCGTGATGCAAGTTGCCACTTTTGGAGCGACATGCTCCCCTGCGTCTGCACTATTTGTTAAACGGAAAAATGCACTCGATTATGTGAAAGTCTATCCCCGGGCCGTAGAAGAAATATTAGATTGCCATTACATGGACAACTATCTCGGCAGTTTTGGAACAGAGAAAGAAACCGAGGAAGTTGCCAAGGAGGTAAGGACCGTACATTAGACTAGTTCACTTTTCGGCTTTTTTCGCTGATCACAACGCCACTTACAGGGTTTGATCCGCATTCATTTTCAAGTACTCTGGCCAAATTTGAGCTCATTTGAGTAAGTTTCCAGCGTGCGCTAGGAGTTTTATTGAAAAAAGTCCATTTTACTGGAAAATTTCCGTAGATGTGTTCTAGCAAGCTGTTGTTAATATAAAATGATAATTTTATAGTGCTCAGTGAATGGTATGACAAGCATTCGTATGAACCTGTTTTAGATAATTGACTAAATCAAACCGAAAAAATTTAAAAATTCATAAACTACCAACTTTTACAGAAAATTTACTTACAAGTTGAGAACTTAAAATCAGTAGTAAATAGAAAAAAAAAAATTTTCGATATAAACTTTTCATAAAAAGATAGCCTTATTTATAACCTTTAATTCGATGTATAACACTTAATGATCGCAAGAGTGCTAGCAAAGTTATTCAAATATCTATGCAACAAATTTGATTTGATAAAATATTTTTCATTCAAGTTTGCTCCACACCAACTTGTGCACAAGAAAGGATATTTTATTCAATCAAGTACCCCATGACGGGGCCAGGAGTTAAAAAAAGCGCGCGCTTTGATCAAGTTGTAAGCAAGTCCTCTTCTCTTGATGCCACGTTTTGCAGGTTGCATGATGCTAAAACTTGAATGGAGACAACATTATGATTCAAAGAATGTGATGTGAATGTTTGAATATCTTTGCTTGTACTGTTGCGATAATTAAGTGTTATACATCAAATTAAAGGTTATAAATAAGGCTATCTTTTTATGAAAAGTTTATATCGAAAATATTTTTTTTCTATTTACTACTGATTTTAAGCTCTCAACTTGTAAGTAAATTTTCTGTAAAAGTTGGTAGTTTATGAATTTTTAAATTTTTTCGGTTTGATTTAGTCAATTATCTAAAACAGGTTCATACGAATGCTTGTCATACCATTCACCGAGCACTATAAAATTATCATTTTATATGAACAACAGCTTGCTAGAACACATCTACGGAAATTTTCCAGAAAAATGGACTTTTTTCAATAAAACTTCTAGCGCACGCTGGAAACTTACTCAAATGAGCTCAAATTCGGCCAGAGTTCTTGAAAATGAATGAGGATCAAACCCTGTAAGTGGCGTTGTGATCAGCGAAAAAAGCCGAAAAGTGAACTAGTCTACCGTACATGCTAAAGGTGGGTTCAACATTCGAGGATGGCGATCCAACAGCCAAAAGGTCCTAGAAGGCTTGGGCGAACCAACAACTGCCGATCCAAGGTCCCTCAATCTCGAAAACACTGGCATCGAACGAGTTTTGGGTATGCATTGGCTTCCAAAGGAGGATTTCTTGGCATTTTCAACTAGCTTCCGACCAGAGCTTTGTGAGCTGATAGCGAGCGAGCGACGCCCTTCGAAGCGGCAAGTGCTTAGGTGCTTGATGAGCGTGTTTGACCCTCTCGGCCTGTTGGCGGCCTTCGGAACTCCATATTTTTGCGGACGCCAGCGAAAACGCGTATGCTGCCGTAGCCTATTTTCGAATTCCAGTCAAGACCGGCGGTTTCCGATGTTCACTCGTTGCGGCTAAAACAAAAGTTGCACCTTTGCGCCACTGGTCGATTCCTCGACTAGAGCTGCAGTCCGCAGTTCTGGCAGCCCGCTTGGAGATATTTATCAAAGAAGGACACAAGCTGAACATAACACGAACCATATTCTGGTCAGATTCAGGCACTGTTTTGGCGTGGATTCGCTCAGACCATCGACGCTACTCGCAATTTGTAGCTTGTCGGGTATCGGAGATCTTATCGACGACATCCATCGCCGATTGGCGGTGGGTACCTACGAAGCAGAATGTTGCAGATATGGCCACGACACTGGGGCAAGGTGGTCAACTAAATGCCAATAGTTCCTGGTTCCAGGGACCAGAATTTTTATTATTACGGGAAGAAGATTGGCCGCAGCCAAAATCCATTCTGCCCACTGAGGAAGAACAAAAACATTGCTTTGTTCATCAAGCTGTAGTTATCCCAGAGTCAATGATTGATACGGACATGTATTCCAAATGGGAACGAATGATGAGAACGCTGGCCTACGTTTTCCGATACGTCGACCTCTTTGAGAAGCGTCAATTTCGGTTTAAAGGAGTTCGCCTCAATCAAGCTGAACTACAATCTCGGTTGAAAGGGGTTCGCTTAAATCAAGCTGAATTGCAGAAAGCAGAAAACTACTTGTTCCGGACAGCTCAATGGTCGGGCTTCCCAGAAGAAGTTTCTACGCTCTTTTATCAACGTCGAAAGTCGAATTCGAACCAAGTTCCAATAAAGAAAGGAAGCAAACTCTACAAGCTTTGTCCTTACATGGACGAGCACAGCATCATGCGTGTCGACGGACGAATCGGTGCGGCCGTCAATAGAGGAGACAACGTGAAATTTCTCGTGATACTACCCAAGACCCATCGAGTTACAGTACTACTGATCGACTTCTACCATCGTAAATACAAACACGCAAACTTCGAGACTGTTGTTAACGAACTTCGCCAGATTGTCTATATTCCCCAAGCTCGCTCTCGTGTCGAGCAGGTGATAAAACGCTGCCAATACTGTAGAGTGTACAAAACCAGACCACAAGTCCCTTTGGAAGGCCCCCCTACCAACGGCAAGACTAGCCTCATACACACGGCCATTTACCTACGTTGGGCTCGATCTTTTTGGTCCAATTTTAGTCAAAATAGGCAGAAGCTCGACAAAACGGTGGATTGCACTCTTCACGTGCCTAACATTGCACGCTGTACACGTTGAGGTGGTTTTCAGCCTGAGTACGGAGTCCTACATCATGGCAATTCGTCGTTTTATAGGCCGTCGTGGCTCCCCACTGGAATTTTATTCGGATAATGGCACCAATTTCCGAGGAGCTGACAATGTACTGCAGACACAGGTGCAAAACATCCAAGAGGGACTGTTTCCAACATTCACTAACACGGCTACTAAATGGATATTCATTCCACCAGGTACGCCTCACATGGGTGGCCTAGGAACGAATGGTGCGCTCCATAAAGACGGCTATGGAAAGCAGTGCAGTGGTAAATCGTAAGCTGGACGACGAAGGCTTGTGGACACTAGCAGTTGAAGCTGAAAGCATCGTCAATTCTAGACCTCTCACATATCTCCCCATAGAAGCAGAAGAGAAGGAAGCACTCACTCCCAACCACGTACTTCTTGGAAGTTCCAGCGGTGTGAAACAACCATCTTTAGAACCACTGGACGAAGTTCTGGTGCTAAAAAACGCTTGGAACCAGGTTCAGCATCAGGCAGACATGTTTTGGCGTCGATGGGTTCGAGAATATATGCCGGAGTTAACACGTCCGACGAAATGGCTCGCTGAAACTCGACCGGTTCGAGTAGGAGATCTGGTAATTATCGTAGACGAGGCGCGAAGAAACGGTTGGGTACGCGGCAGGGTTAACGAAGTCATTCCGGGGCAAGATGGGCGTATAAGAAAAGCTATGGTGCAAACTCAAAAGGGGCTCACAAGGCAATCGGTCTCAAAACTTGTAGTGCTAGACGTGGCTGCAGATGGTAACCCGGGATCATCCTGACCCTCATCTTTCCCTATTCCGTTTACAGCATTTGGCCAGTCCTAATAATCCAGTTCCGTTTGACGGAATCCTAAGTATAGAATCACACCGAATTATGTACGCTATAATTTTTAATTCAATACTTTCCCTAAACTAATTATAAAATAAATTTCTTTCCCTGAACTAATTATAAAATAAATTTCTAGTTTAAAGCTGACTATAAAGCTGCTAAAGAAATCGGAGTCAATCCGTCAACCCGGAACATTGCAATTATGATGAATCTACGTATCAAAGGAAAATTTCCTAATTCTCATGAAATTCGAAAGAAAACACACTCAAATCTCGTGACGTTCCGTTTTTCCTGACATCACCGAAATTTTTTACTCGAACAATTCGAAATTCAGGAAAATAGTCGCCTGTGTTACGTTAACTCTTTTAGTTTCGCGCGTTTTTTTGCTGATTTTTGAAGAAACAACTGTTTTGTGTCCTTTTCTACCGAGTAACGACTGAAGTGTTTGATGACTAAAGTAATTTTCATCACAGGAAAGACATTTGAAGAATCTTAATGAACCTAAACGACCTTAGTGCTATCCTATTTTAAGAAATTTTCGCTTTTGTTTTTTCAAAAAAAACCTTGAGAAGCAGTTGACTTCTTAGTCTTTCATCTCTCTTCTCAAAAATTACGAAGAAAATCGAATGAAGGATTTGATAGCAGTAGTGAAAATGCTTAACTGCTATCGAAACGTACTTTAACCCCACCTCTGGGGCAAAAGTTCGAATAATGTGGGGTAAAAGTACGACCATTGAAAACTCCACATTTCTGCTTAAGTTTAAGTGAAAAATTATTTTAAATCAATCTTCGCATTCAGCAATTCGGAGTCCTTCGCTATTTGTCCATATTCAATAGATTTACGAAATCCAGTTCAAGCATAATAACTTTTTTACTTGAAGTCCAATCGTGTTGCAGTCTTCGGGTGAAATATTTGTCTGAACTGAGGCTTTAAGAAAATTAACCATAAAAAACAATCGGCTATTGATGAAAAAAGTTATTGATGAAAAACCAGTATTTTTTGTTCCTCCCGGGCAAAATACCTTAAAATTTTATTCACGTTTGAGACTCAAGCAACCCCTCCCTATGGTCAGATCTTCTTGAAATTTGGCATGTGACCTTCTGTTGAGCTTATAAATAATTGTGACTTAGAGCGAGTGAGATTTATCATGTTTCATCCTTCCTTTACTATGATAAGTGTGCTGCGGTTCGTTAAATTATTAAAAACTACAAAAAATACTGTTATGGTAAAGTAGCCATAAGTTCTTCAATTTTCTATCGATTTTGATAAATAACCACTTGAAATCTTTGTTTCAAATTGACATTGAGGCGCTGAAGAAAATCAGATTTTTTAAATGTTACCATCGAGTCTAAACCTTTCGCTATAACAAAATTTTCTCTACAAAAATGCGTTTTTATAACTTTTTCTATCATAAAGTCACTGATATCAACAATACTGTTGATCATACGCAAAAACAGGGTACAGATGATCGATAGAAAATTTATTCACCTTCAATATGCAAAAAAGAGATTTCAAATTACTGTTTCAATATTTCAATCTAAGTACAAGAACTTTTTTTATTTTTACGAAATGTCATATTTGGAGTATAACGGTATAACGGTTCTACTGAGATTTTTTTGAATATCTTCACATTAAAAATATTGGTCAATCAAGTTCACGATGTTTTTTTTTTTAAATTTTGTAAACATAGTGTAATCGGTCTGGATTCATGGAAAACTGTTCTCAAAAATCTCAATAAAGCAATTAAAAGATATTTATGGAAATACTTCAAAGTTATTCTAGCGGAGAAAAAAATGTATTGGTAGAACGAAGTTTACCGGGTCAACTAGTACCATACACATGCTATGAAATAGAGTAAAATATGATAAAATTATCATACTCATGTTTGTTTACTACATAGGAAATCTGGAATTTATTCAAATTGTAATTCTTCCGACGTAGTAATTTTATTGCCGCATTGTTTAAGCATAATTTTCAAACGAACTACAGAGATCTTGCACTGTGTGTCGGACGACGATCCCCCATACTAGCTCATATTTACAGCTATAGCAATTTTCTTCCGCGATCATGAAAATGCTAATATGTATGGCTCTACATGGTGTTTTTATGCTCCCAAACGCCACTATAGTGGCACCTACTTTCTTTGTTGAAGTGAACCCGAAGGAAACATTTTTTAATTGTACACGACAAGCACTCATCAAACTCTGGTCGGCTTCCTCCTTTTACAATCGCAGATTCAGAATTAACATCTGCTAGTCAGCAAAAACACGCAGCCGCAATTTTCTCAATCTCACGGCAACGCTCTCATTCGAAGAAGTGTGCAAATTTGGTGTTCCCCGATCACCCGGAGCAACTTTTGCCAGATGGAAAAAACAACCTGTAAAAAATATCCTACCGTTCAAATCGCATTAACTTTCACTGTATGGCTATAAGGTGGGCGAATGATACTGTTTTTTTTTCGGGGATCCCGGGGTAAGTTTTGATGGCAGTATTTTGGAATAATTTTATTGCCACATTCTGGAATATTCATCTAAAGGTGATCACGCCGGACAGTAAAGTTGGCTAGCGTTTGACGATTGGCCGTTTAGCATTGCAAATCACTAAAACCCGTCGCCGATTTTCGTCAGCAGACGGCAACCACTATTTAAATTTTGCCTAAAAATCGGTTGACAAATTTCACTCCGATTCCTCGTAGATATCTAGGTCACTCTTATAAATCACAACAGTGATAAATTACCGGAGATATGCCATCTTAGGGCTAGCGAAATTTACTGGAACCACTTATGATTGGCGCGTATTCACTTTAAACCGTTGATGTTCTTAAAGTTCCGCAAAATTAATCGCCCTCGGAGGCCTCGCGAATCGTCCAAGCAACTGTACATGAAATACCGCTCCCGAAGCGATGATGCGTTTGAACTTGACTTTGGCCGCGAATCAACTGACCCACAGCATCCGATAGGGGCTGGACGATACCCTGGCAGCAGCAGAATCAGCGCCTTTCTCGGGTCCATCTTTGCTGGCTGGAAGCGTTCGGACTCAAGAGTTCCTGTTTATTTTTTCCCTTCTTACGCCTCTCTGATTATCACTTTAATACCGATTCTGCTAAGCGGCTTCGGAAGATGTTAACGGAACGGACGGTGAGGCGCCGCCACAAGTCTGTCTGCACATATGATGATGATGCGCGATATCTTGTTGCAATTTGTGTCGAGCAAGAGGTCTGCACAACTGCAGATTTCTGGAACCCGGTACCTTCTTTCTTACAAGGAAGCCTCAAGAAGGTGATCAACTGTAGCGGAGCGTAGGAAAAGGTTCACAAATATTGGAGATACTCCATCATCCTACGGTATTGAATAAACAATCAATGGAAAGTACGAAATATTGACATACAATTGCTTTGGGATTGAGAAAACCACATTATCGAAGAGTAAACCAAAACAACGTATAAAGTATAACCTTTTCGTATTGCTATGCAAGTGACTGGTAAGTTCCAATTCCTACGGGCGTCTTACACTTTAGGAATGCAGAGCTGATGATCCTCAAGACGAAACCCTTGAAGTACACAACTAATAGGGTGTGGTTTGAGTACCCAAGGGTTGAGAGGTACATTTCCATTGCAATGGTGTTTCCTAAAATCACTTGGAATGGAATGCTCCCTTGTTGGAGTATGGGGATATATACTCAACTAGGTAGCACTTTTAAAATGCATAGACATATTTTTTTGTTTGTTTCGATTATAGTCGTTTCAACATCTTTATGTCATTTGCGACTTATATCAACGATCCAGTTGGCGGACATTCATTGAAAAATTTATATGGTACAACTATGATCGATGTTTACTCTCGGGCTCGAACTCACGGACATCGGCTCAGGAAGCAACTGACTTGCCAATTAGCATATATTGACAGTTCTACATGAACACCACCTTAGCAGGAGGCCTTAGCCCTAACCTCAACCCATGGGAAAACGGAATCGATTTTTGAGAGGGGCGCACAATAGACGCGATTTTCCGGTACTAATATCGACAAATTCGTCCTGTGGAAAAGCGATACACAGATGTTCGTGTTTTGATTTTTGGGTGTTCAGGGGTGCCAAATGCATTGATATTTGGGAAATGATTATATGGCCCTTATTCTGCGCCGCGCGTGACGTGATGATTGGCGAGTCACACACTCATTTGGCGGAACCC